>NC_133167.1:10783000-11084500 GCF_040802235.1 Manis javanica | reverse complement strand
TTCTTCGTCTTTGAATTCAAACTCTCTTTCTAGTCCCATGGACACTGACTTAACTCAAGTCCTCTTTGCCTGCAGTAGTTCTCTTCATTAAGCAATCTTCCAGGCAAGCCTCTGAAAGACAAACATCTATTTCCCCCGCACCTTCTTTGTCTTTCTTCTAGCAGGACAGACACTCATTTTAATGAGTCAGATCCCAGGCATGTGCCTGAACCACAAATTTCTAATGAGCAGGCTCACTGCTTATTAATGATCACACCCATTGGTATGGTTCTTTGTTGCTTTCTCCTTTTATGGACCAGGAATGTCAAACTGGCCCAGGACTTTTCCCACATGGGGGAGGTTGAGTCAGCCAGTTGCTCTGCTCATCAATTCCCTTCCACATATATTTCAGTTCACTAATCCCAAAAGTGTGTGTCCTTCCTTGAGTAGCACAGGAGCACCAGGTCCCGGTTCGGGTCTGGGTTTGAGGACCACAAAGAGGGTTCTTAGGTTTCTAGTCCACATGCCAGGTTCCAAGCCCATCTCCCTAGAATTCTTAGGTGTTGAGGACAAAGAGTATAACCAATAATAAAATACTGTTTTGCTTTTCTTTGCTTTTGACTCCCACCATGAACATTTCTCTTGCAACCTTATAAGAAAAGTAGCTGTGGTCTGGCTAATATTTGGATATCAAATCACCAGTCCTAAGGTTCTTCAAAATCATACAAGGCATGGTGCTTAGTTCCTCTAATCATACTAGAGCCTTTTCACAACTCTCTGATGACCTGCTTGCCTCCATTGGTAGCACATGAAGTTTAAATCTGTAGAATGTCGCTCAAGACCATCCAATATCTAGGACTAAATCTACCTTTCAGATTTCTTCATTCACTGACTCCCAACTCAAGAGTCCACCAGCTATAGACACTGTAAATGGATCTCTGTCATGCATCTAGTGTAGTTTATACTATTAGCTTTCAGGATACTTTCCCCAAAACCCTGACTTTGGTTGACATAGTCAGTCCACATATATCAACTGAGCACCTTCTACATAGCAGTCACTGAACAAATCTCCAGGTGTTAAGAATGCCTCCTCCCTTTGAGCTGGTCTTACATTATTTATTGTGCTTTGGACTATAGAAATGTACAGGTCATCCCTATGTCTTCCACTGAAAGACAAGCCTCTTGGAGGCAGACACTACTTTTTATTCATGCCCACATTCTTCCAATGCTTTAAAATGTGGTATATTTATAGGTGAATTTTATGAAATTTGTTAATTATCCTGTTGTCACATGGGAAAGCCAAACTTGGAGTCTAGAAGTGATGGTAACTTTGTAGTACTAATCAGTGTTTTCACTCCCCATATTTTGTTCCAAGCACAGTCTACTCCCAACACCTTGCACGCATTAACTCCATTTTCCATCACAACAGCCCTTTATGGAAGGTCCTATTATTATTTCTATTTACACAGATGAGGAAACTGAAACATACAGATGACCACACAGTGGATGAGCGGAAATGCAAAACCATCCGTGCTTATAGTGAATGGATAAGTAGGAATGTTCTGCATCAAAGGTGCTTTCTGGAAAGCTCCAACCTGATACATGCAGTACAGTTTCTTAGAGGGGTGGACATCCAGGGTCATTCCAAACAAATCAGCCACGTTGTTAGAAGGTGGAATATTCCTGGGGGAAAAAAAAGTGAGAGCATCAAAACTACCAAACAGTGCAAAGGAGCCCTTAACTAGATTTCACAAGACTAGAGTTTTCCCTGGCTTTGCCATTTAGGAAACAGGCAATTTTTGCATAGGTCACCCCATGATTCTTACTTTTCTTATCAGAAAATGAGGATAATCATGCCTGTTTCGTAGGACTTGGGGGAAGAGTAAACAAGGCACTGGACATGAGAACATTACTGTACAAGCTGAAAGAAACCTGTTGCTTCACAGTCTGACTACAGAACTGACCCTGGTTGGTAGGGTGACGGGCAGGAAGACTGTTGAGAAGCCCTAGTGAGGAAGCTGAAATGGTAGAGGTTTGATGCAAGGCCTGAAGTCAATTCTACAGTCTTCAGGGACTCAGTTTTATTATGCTGAGCTAGAGAAGGAGAGGGGGAACAGAGACTATTTTAACTCCAGAAATTTTGTGTGAAGATTGGTCTCCTTATACTGCTTGCAAATTTGTTCCTATGAGCAAAATGATTTTCATCTAATTTTAAAATCCAAGTCAGTATTTTGTTCTTTTTATAACTTGCAGGACTTGGAAATCACAAGCCAGAGCTGACAACATTCAACATTCTAAGGAAGGATCTTCAGAGGAGATTCAAAAATCTCCCTAGCAGCTTCTTCCAGTTCCTTCTGTTGAACCGAATCCCTCTAGCAGCAACCCCTTATTCCTCTGACTTATTTTAGCAGGGAACAGCTGGTCTGCAATCTCCGTCTAATATCCATTCATGGATTTATTAAATCGCAATGCATATTAGCTGCGTTACGTATTCTGAAAGTAGCAGCCTCTTAGCATTACCAGCAGTCATTTTTCAGTTCTGTGCAAAATATACCCCTGAGAGTTCTTAGCAGATGTTTGGGAAAATATTGAAAGCAACAAGAAACGAGACTTTGCCTGGTTTTGAATCATGATGAATAAATCATTCAAAAACAGCGACAAGACATCTCAAAGTCTAAAAATAAGGAAAGGCACTCTTTTTGTGAAATACCCTTATCCAACAAAGTTACACATTACAAGTTCAATTCCAAGCAAAAATGCCATCGTACACAGGAAAACATGTTCCTAGCCCAGCACTAATGGTTTTGGTGTGTGAAAAAAAATGCTGTCTCCAAAGCTGAGGCTTTATACATTCTTACCTCTAAATGAGCAAGTAAGGTCAGACTTTGTGTAGCCACATAAATCAGAAAGCAAGGAGAGTGAAAGAGCAAGAATGAGAGCAAGACAGGAAGGAAGGAAAGAAGGAAAAAGAAAACATATTCATTCCTGTATTCCTAGAAAACACGGCAATTTTACAATATTCTATTTGTTTTCATTTCTTGTGTATATCACACTTTGTAAAGTCTGTGCTGGGGGAAATTTTGGAAGGAGTGATCAAAATGAAAAGGGTGTGTAAAACCAGATGGAGAGAACAACTTCCTTGCAGAAATGCTACACTTTGCAACCTTGCATTGCATTCATCCCTGCAGGAGCTCATGGTAATAATACCTTTTCTAATTCGGTAGACAGGGAAACCGGAACTTCCTGTTGTTTCCCTGGAGGTGGACATTTTCTCCTTCCACCCAGTGATGCTCGAATTCCTTTCTCATAAATATCCTCCTGTGTGTCTGTCAAAATTCATGCCACAGCAGTTCAGAAAGACTATGGACCACAAAATTCTATGCTTTGTGTAAAGCTCAACATGTTTGTTGTTACTGAGGAGAGAAGGAAGTCTCCAGATTATGCACAGTCATGAATGAAGCATTTTAGTAAATAATCATTAAGGAATAACAAAAGAGATCAATTGCGACTGGCATACTACAAAAGAAGGCTGAACTTTAAAATAATGTTTCCACAATACGCACATGCCAAAGCAACCCAAGACTGGGGCTTAGAGAGCGGGACAGAAAATGGTGGGGCACGTTGTGAAAATGAACCTCAGATACGTCCAACATTGCATGGTACAATGTGCATATGGAAGCTGTCTTGAAACCTCACCACATGAAGGGCACTGGTTTTCTCAGCAAAGACAAACATCCCTTGTATGAGAATATTTGCGTTGTTCCTTTACAATTACAAATAATACCCAGCCAATGTGGGAAAAATTCGAAAGTACAGAAAATTTTTTTAAAATTTTCCTTTAGAAAAAAATTAAACTCCCCTTACCTCTGCTATCCCAAGAAAAACATTGTTCACAATTTGATGCATTTTCCTCCTAGAATTTTTTTTTTTTTTCCCGAAACAAGCAAATGTATTGTCTCAATATTCTGGAAGCTAAATCCAAGATCAAGGTGTTGGCATGGTTTGTTCCTTCCAGGGATGTTTACACCCAGAAAGTATATTCCTTTCTTACAAAATTTAAATTATTCTATATATAATACTTTTCATTTGCTATGTCATTAGCATCTTTTATGTCATCAAATGTTTAAAAATTTGAATTGCTGCATATTATTCTAGAGTATAATCACGTCATCATTTGACCATCCTCTGTTGTCAAACATTGGGTTGGTTCTAATTTTCCAATATTATAAACAAATAGTCAGTCAGCATCCTTGTAATAAACTTTGGCCTCATCTGTGATAATGTTCATTGGATAAATCTCTGAATATGAAATTACTAAAACAAAGGGAAAAACAAGTGTTTTGAGGCTTTTGTCCCAAACTATGAATTTTTTTCTGAAAGAGCAAGCCACTTGACAGTCCTACCAGCTGAGAGAAAAGTATCTATTTCCTGAACCCATAGAAATCACAATTGCATTTCTTTGACAATGTAAGAGTCATACATGGTATGTCATTGTTCAGCTTATGTGCATTTCCTTAATAATTACCATGATCAAACTCCACGATTCTATGATCAAGTATTCACATCTAGTGATAAAGCCAAACTGTTGTTACCTCAGATCCCCTTGGCATTTTCTTTACTCATCTCAGGGACAAATGGAAAGGGGGAAGGTCTGCTTGAATCATGGATTTGATTGGCTTCCTCTCTTTGGTGACCGTTTTGTTTATAATACCAGCTTCATTCATGAAATCTCATTAATACCCAGATATTTAGTATGAATGTTGACTACAGTGAATCACTCAAATGTGTGAACATTATAAATAGAATTTGTGGGTACCAAGAAAGATATTTATATGTTTCAAAGTATGGAAGAAAATCTAAGTCAGTCAGCTATGAGGAAAGACTGCAAAGTCCCATCAGTACGACTGATAAGGCCAAAGCTGAGTTTCAAGAATTTTATGTCAACATTTATATTTCCCAAATTATGTATTTTATTATCTTGTGTGCTGACAGTAGTTAACAATTTCAGTAATAAGAACAAGCAATTTTTAATACCCACACACACACACAGACACACACGAAAGAGTGTTACTTTTTCCTAGATTTTTTTTAAAAAGAGAGAAATTGATGTTGCTTTAACAGAATTTTAGAGAATAAATGGATATCCACTACAATCAAGTGCTGGATGTAGTGAGACTATATTTTTGAAATATCATATTAATTGATGTTTTATGGATATTTATGAGTATTTATTTCTATTCCCTATCTCGTACCCATTGTCCAATCCAACCACCTAAGCTTTCTTCATTCATTGCTTCAGCCAGGCCAAAAGCAAATGTGCTAAAGACTATTAACCCTCTTCTGTATTTCATAAGACTATATCCTTAAGGGAGTAAAAAGGCTCCTGATTTTAGTCACTCTAAGGATCTGAGAAGTGAATTCTTCAACCAACACCCTTTCCCCAAGAATTAAGTCTTCTCTCTGGACAGAGGAGAAAAGGGAACAGAGGGAAGTGTTGAGAAGAGAGAAGAGGGGCAGTCCTCATCATAGGGTCCAACTGGTCTCCCAAGAAGAGCCCCCCGAGTATTAGAAAAACTAAAAGCAAAGTCAAAGAGGTAGAAAGAGAATGAGAATGGCAGCTCATTGAGCCTAGGTACACAAGGCAAGAGACTGCCTTCTGGGTTCTCATGTCCTGGCGTGGCACAGAAAAAGCAGAATAATTCTCATGTGCTCTCACAGGGCAATCTCCGAAGTTAAGGGGCCATGCAGACGAGGATAAGGGCATTTCACAGCTATGTCAGGGAGTGGTAACTAAGAGCCAGACAGCATGATGGGTATTTGTTAACTGTTGACATCAGGGACTGAAGGCATTAATACATCCCTCACTGAAAGTATTTTGGCACAGATAAGACCAGATTCCCAACCATAAATGTACCGGAGTAGCATCCTCGAGTGTGGTATATGATGGCAACAGAAAGTATCTACAGCATGTGCTCCTTCCTCATTAGTAGGAGATGCAAGGTGTGATACTTGATCCTTTTCCTTGTAGGGGATTTCACAGCATATTCTAAGCCATTAAATCTCTAACACTTTGTTTATATGGCAGCCTCTTAAAACTTAAGGAGAGTTTCTCTCCCATCCTCTGGGACATATGCATTTTACCAAGAAGTACTTGCCATTGATTGCTTTACTAGTCCAATCATCTCATCAATACAGTGGACTGTAGGTTCTGCAGAACGTCCAAATGGTCCCGTCCTTTCGGATTATATTATGACAAAAGTTGGGAGAATGAACTAGTCCTGAGAAAACACAGTAAATGTCTACTATTGTTTGTCCCATATAAATGCAAATTGCTTCTGATCCTACTTCCTAAGGATGGAGAAAATATGTATTTGCCAGACTAATAGCTGCATACCATGTTCTGAGACTATGTTCATCTACTTAAGAGAATGATCTGACTTGACCAAGCAGCCGTGATGGGGGCTGTTCTTTAGATAAGTTAGAAGTAGTCTGCTCTTATCCACCAAGATCTATTTGCCTTCTGTTGCAGCCTAACCTGTGGATAAAGACTGAATATAATGCACACTCTGCCTTTAAAAGTGACATTAGTATCTCCCATTCCACCTGTAATGTGACACTGTCTTTTATTTACCTCGTGGCTGGGGTAGTGGTGTAGAGTCAGGACAGGGACAATTTCAGTAAGATAGCCCTCAACCCCCAGGCCAGGGAACTAATGCAAAAATTATAAAGAACTGACTCAGATCCAGAAATTAGGTTAAAATGCAGTTTGATTTGTTAAAATTCAATGTTCACACAGTTTCCTATTACATAAAGCACATGAAATAAAGTGCATTCGGCATATACTTAGATTGGAGTGCAATCATGCAGAAATATGAGACAGGGTTAATTCTGATGCCACCAAACCTGCCACCGGTTACAAATTATTAATGTAATCTACAAATCAAATACATGACTATTAAGGTAGAGATTTGTTCAGCTCTTCATTGATCTAAATTTCAGGCCATTTGCAGTAGTTGAGTAAGCCAGAGTTTAGTGATCACGCATAAGGGATGACCTCCCCACTATTTGTTGTTTACCTCTAGGACTAACTGCTAACCCATTCCACTACTATATGTACCTGTATGGGTTTAGCAAGTTTTCCTATCCAGAATGACTTCCACAACTATATTCTTCTTACCATTGTCAGAAACTCAACAGTTATATGGATAAATGGAAATTATAGGAAGAAAATGGAACTTGCTCCTGTCCATCATCTAAGAGACACTGTCTTCGCCATATCCCCCATGACCCATTGGCCACAAAACAATAATGTACCACCCAAGCTGGGCTTCCTGCTTTTTTAAATTCCACTGGGACAGGCTTTAGCAAGGGCACAAATCAGAAGCGGAGCATCAGCATTTCAGGTGAACGTGACATTCTTGCTACTTGCAAGACCAAGTGGGGAAGGTTGTGGAGGAGAAGTACCGTCGGCCTCCTGGCTTCCCTGGTGCACACCAACAGCTGACACGAAAGCTCTGCGGGGGCACCGGCTCACTGCAGCAGACAGACACTTAGCACCCGGCTGTGCTGTGAGCTGGCAGGGGCACTCCTATTCAGGGCTGCAAAACCACCGACAAGGCTGCTGATGAACCTGCGAAAGGAGGAAGCTTCTTTCAAAGGAAAAGGCTTTAGAGGAAATCCAGCTGCCTGGCACCTGCTCTGTTTCCCGTGCCTTCATCTTCCTGGGACCCTGTAGTAAGTAATGCCAGAGTGGCACTATAAGGAGGAAACACATCAAAGTGGGAGAGCTCTCAGGAGGCAGCTTCATTTGGGGGCCGGTGGGCGCATTTCCTTCTAAACTGCTCAATACCTAGACTTTATGAGAAAATGATCTGATGAATGTCCTTAACCCCATTTTCTCTGCAGGTATGTTGGTGCTTAATGAAACATGCCGGTAAGTCAAAAGAAAGCTCTGTGCTGGATTTTTTAAGAAGCTCAAAGTCAAACGTTTACTGCAATTTCAGATGGATAATGCAAAGCTCAATCACAACTCGAAATGGCAGTCATCAAACACCTGGCTGATTTCATGCAACTTACCAAGATGACAAAGATCTGCCACCCTACAGCGTAACCCTTCAGCACACAGAGATCTAGTGAAACGGCTGGGGAAATGGCTTTTAATAGTAGCAACAAGACATAAATTTTTCTTTGGCTGCTCACAAATTTAAAATTTGGCTAAACTCTGTTTTCCAGTTTTCCTGTTGTTCTTTTGCTTTACAAAGCTTAGGGTGCATGTGATTCTTGCAAAAAGAAAGAGTGTGATTTAAATCAAACTATAGCATTTCATATGCATACACATGCACAAGTAGAGAAAAAGGGAGAGGCAGGGAAGAGAATACAAAGTGTTGCTCTTGGCACTCTGTTTAAAGGCTTGTTCTCCCCACCCGCCCTTTGCTAAAGTGTTAAGAATATTATTTTGGAATGCTTTGGCAGGACTCCAAAGATTATCACCGCTGTATTTCAGAATCACACACAGAATTATAATCTCCACTCCAAGCCAAGTGACAGCCTGAGCCCTAGGAAATGTCTGTTCTTGTTCCCTCCACTATTTCAGAAACTCCTAATGTGGAAGGAGTTGCAGGTTTGGAAGAACCAGCCACAATCGGTGCTGCACTGTTTTTCGCTTTCCAAATTCCTTCCTCAGAGTGTCTTCTAGGCCAACTGTTTTTACCTACCAAAGCCTCCTCCAGACAGCTTAACCCCAGCTTACAATATTGAACATTCCTGACTCCTACATTCCACTGATGCCCTAATCCTTTAAATCACATGGCCTCTCTCCTTTTCTACATTCTTTGAATTTATCAAACTTCTGTCATTCAGGACTAGTTTGCATATTTTCCCTGAGTTACTCTGAGATACGCAAAACTATTCCACTGTTCAATGAATTTGCATACCCGGAAGCAAGTGGAGATAGGTGACGTATAAATCCAGATACTTGGACACTAATAAGTGCCCTAAATGCTGACTTTAGGATGCCAGATTTAGCAAGTAAAAATATAGGGTATCTGATTAAATTTGAATCCCAGATAAACTATTTCTTTTATATAAGAGTATCCTTTGCAATATTTGGAACATGTTTATACTATAATGTAATTGTTGTTGACTTGACCTTCACATTTATCTGATCACCCAGTATTTTATCTGGCAATCTTAGCTGAATCTGGACATGCTAAGGAGGAAGTCAAATTTTAATTGACATGGCAGTATCATACCTCAATAAAATGACAGAGGATCCATGTTCTGCCTCAGACTTTAAAAACAAGAGCCTAGAGCAAGAAGGGCAGAACCAGGCATCCACCTGCCTTTCCCCTGTCCACTGCCCAGAGCCAACATCCGTCAACAACCAAGATGCCTCCGCAAGCTTTAACACCGCCCCTCAGATATCTGTTATAAATCAATCAGTCTTCACTTACAAGATGAAACCTTTTAGTAATCCCTGGTCTAGATGAGGCTGAGAGTGGGGCAATATGTAGAATTACCCAGGCTTAGTTTCCAAGCAAATCTCAGCTCATTTCCCTATATTCTCCAAAAAAAAATAGGGGAAAAAAAAAAAAAAACATTACCTTAAAAAGCCAAGACATTCTAGAGTTGTCACTAGATAGCTCAGCTGAGACCTTGATAATGAAGATTCACTAGTAGTGGTTCTGAAGAAATGGATTATAATCTACCCTGGGCCTCCTGAAAAGGCACTTTCTTAGTTTCTCACAGCTAAATGATGTATAATTTATATGCTAGTCATTTTTACATACCTTTAGAGATCACATATTGGCCACCAGCTAAATGAATGAGTTAGAATTACTAAAATGGTGCAGTCACAAAATTAAACTCTTGTTTTAGTAGAGCTTGCCTATGACTCTAATTCAGGGTCTTACATTGCCATGCAACACTGGCAAGGCTGCATAACTCTAACCGAGCACAACTTGTGGAATTCCTGCAGGTTTCAGGAAGCATACTTGGTTATCAGTGCGGTCTTAACTCGGTCATGGTTTCCAAATGCCTCCTGCTTATAAATTACTTTGGGCTCAGCTTCTTCATTGCACTGGACTTTGTTGTGGACTGTTTGGTTAACCCCAGAGTATATAGTGACATATGCTTCCATCAGTGGTATTTGAGGACCATAATTTTGCAATCCCCAGGCCTTAAGTCATGTATACATTGTGATTCAAATATGAGTCATCCCCACCACTCTGCAATAAACCACAAAAATGTGCTTATCCAGTGACATATTCCCCCTTATTACTATATGCTTTTCCCTCCATAGAGTAGAAATGGAGAGAATAAGTGAGCTGTGGGGTCTTTGTGCCCTGCCAACCCACAGGATGGTCAAAACACTTTGAGAAACACTTTCTAGAGCAATGGCTCTCAACTGTATTCAGAGGGCTTTGAATATTAATATAAGTAATGACATCACATGGCCAAATTTTCCCTATGAAAAACACAGAAAACATTATTTTATGATAATGAAATTTCAATCAAAAACACATCACTCATTTTTTAAAAGTATCATGAAATCAATGGAGCAGGTGTTGAACAGTTTGGATTCTTTCTTCTTTTTAAGGTATTATTGATATACACTCTTATGAAGGTTTCACATGAAAAAACAATGTGGTTACTACGTTTACCCATATTACCAAGTCCCCACCCAGACCCTACTTTTCATCAGTGTAGTAAGATGCCACAGATCCACTATGTCCCTTCTCTGTGCTACACTGTTCTTCCCATGATGCCCCACACCATGTGTACTAAACATAACACCCCTCAATCCCCTTCTCCCTCCCTCCCCACCTGCCCTCCCCCACCCCTCCCCTTTGGTAACCACTAGTCCCTTCTTGGAGTCTGTGAGTCTGCTGCTATTTTGTTCCTTCAGTTTTGCGTCATTGTTATACTCCACAAATGAGGGAAATCATTTGGCACTTGTCTTTCTCCACCTGGCTTATTTCACTGAGCATAATGTCCTCCAGCTCCATCCATGTTGTTGCAAATGGTAGGATTTGTTTCTTTCTTAAGGCTGAATAGTATTCTATTGTGTATATGTACCACATCTTCTTTATACATTCATCTACTGATGGACACTTAGGGTTGTTTCCATATCTTGGCTATTGTAAACAGTGCTGCAATAAACATAGGGGTGCATATGTTTTTTTGAGTCTGAGAAATTGTATTCTTTGGGTAAATTCCAAGGAGTGGGATTCCCAGGTCAAATGGTATTTCTATTTTTAGTTTTTTGAGGAACCTCCACATTGCTTTCCACAATGGTTGAACCAGCTTAGATTCCCACCAGCAGTGCAGGAGGGTTCCCCTTTGTCTGCATCCTCACCAGCATTTGTTGTTCTTAGTCTTTTCAATGCTGGTCATCCTAACTGGTGTGAGGTGATATCTCATTGTGATTTTAATTTGCATTTCCCTGATGATTAGTGATGTGGAACATCTTCTCATGGGTTTTTAATTTTTAGAATAGAATCGCATAGCATAGAATGGACCACAAACATTTACCTCCTGAATGTTTTTCTTGAAGTGCGTGTGCATGTGAACACACATCTTCTAGACCATAATGTAAAATGAATTTATTTTCCATGTGGGAGGGTCTTGATTAAAAAGTTTGAAAAATATTCCCCTAGAGGAGTGCTTTTCAAACTTTAATGAACTAAAATTACATGGGAATCTTGTTAAAATGCAGTTTCTGATTCAGTAGGTTTGAAGCAAAACTTCAAAGTTCTGCTCCTGTGGGTCCCAGGGATCACAGTTTGAGTAGCAATAGCCTAGAGAAGGAGCCACAAGCCATGTGCATAGGAAGACGAGCCACCTACAGGCATGGCGAAGGGACCTGGCTCCCTGTAAATGAAACCCTCCTCCCCTATGGCAGCCTCCAGCCACAGCATCTAAGGTAGTTCTTTCTACCGGAGACTGAGCCTGCTTGCCTTCACTTCTCTATCTCCCCACCTCTGTCCTCCTAGTATGTGTCATCAAAAAGTAGGAGAAAATTATTGGCTGCAAGTCACTGACATGAAACAGCTCAAAACAGGTATAGGACCCAGATACACAGTTCATGACTAAAATCACCCGGTGCCTATTTCCCACCCTGCCCTTTGAATGATCTGTTTGAAACACAGATGGGACTGGCCTGTTCCTCCTTCAAATTCTTCAGTGATTCCTCACTGTGTGTAGATTAAGTCCCATCTCTACTTTGGCAGATTTAGGACAAAATCTGCTTCCCTCCAGTCATATTTTCCTCTACTCCCGTTCCCAAAACCAAGCAAGCCTTTTCAGATTCCTATTTGTTCTTACATGTTTAAGTGTAAATTCTTCATCTGGATAATTCCTGGATAATTTGATTTATCCTTCAAAATTCCCCTTTAGGTGTTTTCCTAACTACTCCCTTCTCCTATATGTGCACGTGAGTGGGCACACACACACACACACGCACACCTGGTTAAATTGGAACAGTGATTCCCAATGCTGACTGCATATTAACAATATCAGCGCAGCTTTTAAAGAATATTATGCCTGAGCTCTACTCTCAAATATTTTAGTTGGACCAAAAGTGGTCTGGTATGTGTGTGTGCATCTGTGTGTGTCCCAAGGACGGCTCTGTCTCTTGGTAACAAAGAATTCCAAGTACCCACATTAATCATTAACTAAATCATAGAATTTGCTTCCTATCCCAGTACTCTAAATGTACTTGACACTCTAAGGTTTTCAGTTGACATTAATTATATTTCTCTCATTTCAGAAGGTATTTGCTCTTCAAGGAATACTCCAGCTGAGCATCGATGCCCTTTTCAGTGAATGAATGATTTGCATTAAGCAGAAGTGTTATATATCCTCTTTAATAGTTGCCCTGCAAATAAATGTCTGGGCTCTGCATGTTATGCTTTTGGTGTACCTAAGGCCACCCTTGAGCTCTTGACTATATCTAGGTCAAGTACAAAGATGGTCTAAAAATGGTATTACTTGGGATTACCTGAGAATGATTATACATGAGATGCAGTATGACAGACACGCAAAGCATATTTTCTCCTTCGATAACACAGCCCACTCAAGATGTCCAGTTACATTGCTAAACCCTGTTTATCTGTTATTACTAGGGAATGATGTGCTCTACATAAAGTAACTTTCCAGGAAGCCAAGGCTTCCCCTTACATGTTTCATTAAGTAGATGTGCAATGTTTTTTTAAACAGAGTACATTTCAATTCTAATCATTTTACATTATTTCCAAACCATATGATGTACTTCCTTGCTTTATTAAACAAGGAATCCTAAATGTAACTGACTGATTGTTAGCATTATAAAAATGTAGAGGTGGGTTTTTTTGGTTTGTTTGCTGTTGGTTTATCTTTTTTCTTCAGTCTTTCTTTCCTTTATCAGTTTCTCTTTTCAATGTACTTTAGTTTCAGGCAAAAGGATCAAGTCATTAGAACTGATGAGAAAGAGCACAAGCCAGTAACTGACTAGGAGTCAGAAAACCTGGGTGTTAGTCCTAATCACATCTTAACCAACTGCATGAGCTTGGGCGACTCATTTCCTCCAGCTTGTTACCTGATATGAAAGATAGGCAGAAGACATGATCTTGAAAGTCTCCTCCAACTCTAGAAGGTCCTTTCTCACCTTATTTCCCTGTGAACAGTCATCCTGCCCTCTGTTCCCACACTACACCTCAGGCTGGGAAGCGCTTTGGCCAGGACCCAATGCCTCCCCTACACCCTGCCTTGACCCATGCCCCTGACACCTCCTTGACACCAGGCAGAAAACTCTTCTCTGCTCCTTCCCCCTCTAAAAGTTAGCGAAGAAATAAAAACACCAAAAGGCTCCCTTCTATTGGAACTCTGCCAATAACTACAGGGCACTGGCCCGATCATGATGGGGTTTTATGAGATTTTCTCATTTTACATCCATACCTTCTACAGTTGTAGAAAAACTATTGTGGATTCATCTGAAAAGTCAAGCAAGTTTCAGAGCATGACCAATAAGCTACTCCTAGAGTGAGTTGTTTTGTTTTGTTATTTGGCAGAGATTATTATTCTGGAACTTGATGGGTAAAAGTTATTTATTCATTTTTCCTTAAAGCACTTGGAGGTAGTTAAATGTTTATTGAATACTATTAAAAGACTCTTAGTTCAATGAATTGACTTTTCTTAAGGCAAGCCACCTGAAATCTCCCTTCCAATAGAAGATAAGAAAGTAGTACACTTCGTCTTTGTCTATCAGCTTGCCTTCTTTTCTTTTCCTCTGGACTCTTCTGAGTTCACCAACACTAAAATATATTGCCTCAGGATAAGCTTAGCCACCAAGTAGAAGCTCAACGTCTTCATGTCAAAGCTACATTTAGTTGGGTGATGAAAATCCTATTAGTCAGTTTCCTTATTATTCTATAAATATATATGAGAGAGAGTTTGAGTTTCTCAAATTCTCAGTAATCATAGAGCAGGGTTTGTCCTAAATGCCAAAAATGGTTTAGGAAAGATTCCTCAAAGACTCACTAAAGCCCTTCTAGGCACCAACACATTCTTCTTGATTTCACAAACAAAAAAGCTAGGAGAAGGTAAAATGGAGTAGAAAGAAAAGTGAGTTTACAAAAATCAATCAATCAATAAAAAGCTCTTCAAAATGTACAATTAAGACATCACGGATAACAAACACTTCAAAGACACACAGCATTGTCATTATTTGTTCTGTGGAATAAAACTCTAAGAATTTGTTTGTTACCAGGTTTTATTGATACTGTCCTTTTATGAATCACATTTCTCCATAAATGGAGAACTAAATTAAAACTATGAATTAGAATTGTGCAGTTTCATTATGTACATATGAGTGCTAATTAATGTAGCCCAGAATTCTTATTAATGCTTAATTTACAAATCTACTCTGGGGAACTATTCACCTTCATTCTTTCTGATATTCAAGTGCATATTTGTCCTTGTGTTACAAGGGAGAAATTCTTTGAACTTTTGCCAAATTCTCTAAATTCTTGAATTCAAATATTTTAGCAAGATGAAACAGGAAACCTGAAGGAGGGGATCCTCTGAGTAGGAAAACACTGCTTAATCAAAAGAAGGAAATAAAACAAGCCCTTATTTCAGGGCACTTGGTGGGGCTGTGAGATAGGTAGCCTGCTGGACTATTACAGACAATTCCATCACAACGCAACTTGAGAGGACTTTGAATGTCAGTTTCCATCACGTGGCTCAGCCAGGATGTTAGTTTGTCCAGAGAGCAGAACTAACATGACCTTCTGCCGAGGGACCTAGGTCAGTGCATTTCAAGGGACCGGTTTCAGGGACTAGTTCCGTTCTTCAAACTGTTTATCACCAGTGCATAGTGACATAGTATGAAAATTAAAATAAAGTATTTAGAAAGAATGCCATGAATTGACTTGCTTGATCAGCAGATTTGTGTCCCTGTCTTTTCTTTCTCTGGAAACACAAAATAAAACTGGCCTTTCCCACAAATAGTTGGAGGAGCTCCGAAGGAAATGTCCCTCCAGCCACCTCCAGATCGCAGCCATGGAGAGTGTCACTGGTGACGATCCTCACTGTGGAAAAGAGCTACTCGGGCACAACAGGTGGGGTGCCCAGGGAGCTCCACTCTTTGAAGTCTTTTTCTCAAGCCAAGTCACCGATTAGGGAGAAGGGATATCACCACTACTGCCCCGTGAACATCAAGAAGAATGTTGAGTGTTTTTTTCTTTTTACATTACACTTTCATGAAAAAGGAGAAAATAATAATTTCTCACTAGCAAGTAGTAGGGACCCTACCTAACCCATCTCAATTAGATAGAGGCTCAAGATGACTGAAAAAAATCTATGAACTGATATCCAGCCCTCAGTGTCTCCACTGGAAGGCAGTAGTTTGGAAAAAAATGCTTCATTTTATGGTCCATTATTCAGAAAAATTATGACTATAGTTAAGAACACAGTAGATTGGAGTGCCTGTTATTTCACCAAAAAAGTAGATGAACTTAGACTATTTAAATAATTTTCATAAAAAATCACCCCTTGAGGATCTGGGGACTAACATGAAGTGACTTCTGCTCAAGGATATTTCTTCAAAATCCTGTTCCCTTCTTGATGGTTTAAGAGAAAACTCACAAAATAGAGTATGTATGAACTAGAAGCATCCAAACCTGTTAATTAAGGTAGGCCATGTCCTTACGGCCCATGACTGGCAAAGTCTGGACTGTGTGCTAGGAGCCAGGCAGTTTTCAATATTAATCTATCAGTAAAAAGTACAAGACATTGTCAGAGAAAAGTAAGAATTTTCTATTTGACCACACAGGACTTTTTTTTAAATTTAGAATGATACTCCAAGAGACTTTAAGTACAACTTAAAGTACATCTTACAGCCACTAAAGTACATCTTATGTCAATTTATTTTGGTTTTCAAAAATAATCAGTGCTGCCCAAAGGTGAACATTTTAAACCTTGACAGGCTCCATGAAATCCTTAAACGTCTGAAAGGAGAAGGACTGTGACTGTTACATCTGCTAAGAGTTGTTGGCCCTAGTTGCCTGGAAATACCTAAAGTAACCACGGGAAGAAATATCTAGAAGTCCAGTGGGCACTAACTTTCTATTTTTCCAAAAAGAATATCAATAAGTGAGCTGTGTTCTAATGATTTTATTTGTATGTATCCCTGAGGCTTCCATGAGCATGTTGATAGGGTCTATAAGAAAAATATTATGTAGTCCACAATTTCTAGCCTACAGGAAAATTTCTAGCTTACAACAGGACCATTCCCCTTATCCCAAAGTCAAAAGTTCAATGATGCATTGTAATGCAGGAACATGGAATAAAAAGAAATGATCTTCAATTAGCTGATCCTGCCATCCATCCCCCGATATTAGAGATGTGCCCCGGTCAAAACAGGCTGCCTCCCACTAAACGTGTTTACCTGTTATCCAAATGCAGTCATGTTTGACCTTGTGTTAAAAAATTTGACCTGTTTTCTTATCCTAGAAGAAATGCTGTGATGCTTGTTTTGCCAGGAGATGTATTTCCCTTCCAACCAGTACAGTCAACTGGTTCCCGAGGAAATCTTTGCAGTCGCCTTCATTCCAACGACTTTATAAACAACCATGGTAACTGGCAGCCAGAAATGAATGACAAGATCCTTCCCTTCTTCTCCTCCTGAGGCCCCCTGCCCAGTAACAAAATCCACCAAAAAGAGGAAGAAATTAGAAAGATATTGTACTTTAATGTCATTTTCTTCTAGATGTAGAGGATTTATAAATGTCAGAGAATATGTTTGATTCCAGAGAAACCCAAGAGGAAGGGGCAGGGGTTAGAAAAGCAATGAAGGCTTCTGTTCTAAATAATGAACATCATTTTCAAAAAACTCTCTGTTTCTGAACTTGAATATGTTCATTTAACCTCCCCGCTTGCATTTTACCACCCAGACTGGAGGAACTAATTCAAAACAGATCTAATCTGAGAATCCCACTGAGTTTAGGGTTTCCGAAATGCTTCACCCTGTATAAAAGGGGGATCGCGATGCCAAATGCTGTTACTGTCCATTCCTGCCATGTTTCAAATTGACCTCTCACCTTTGATGGAATGGAGCGTGCAACCCACTTTAGGACCTACGTAATGCCAAGCCGCCTGCAAAGGAAAATAGAAAAAGCCATCCCAATTGAGTTTAGCTCTAACATACTAAAATTTACAGCTGAATCAAAAGCAATACAAATTCAAACTGTAGGGTGTAGAGAGCCTAAACTTTGAGGTCAACGTCCTGCAAAGTGGAAGGGGGAGCTTATTTAGATCTGCAAGTTAACCCTTATGGCGGGCAAGATCAGGCCACAGAGCTCCCACTCTGCTTTAAACCCATCTCTCAAGTTACTGAGTTCAACTAAATGTCCTAACATTAATAATGATAAAAATTGCAGCTCACCTTCCGTGATCCCACCCTCGTACCCTGAAGTGTGCTGAATGTTTGATATGCGTTACTTCACATATGCCTCAACACTACACATAAGGGAAGTTATCTTTTTTACTTCCATTTTGCACATGGACGTGTATAGAGGCTAAATACCTGGTTTGGGGTCACTTGGAGAGGAATCAGGGAAGCCAGGAACCAAACTCAATACCACCTGACACTCTGAAGCCAACAAACACAACAGAATATCTATTCTCGGGTGAAGATATTTGGCCAGGAACCAGCAGATGGCCAGGAGGACGCCGCAGGACCTCACTCAGCACTTGGGCGCTCTGTGAAACCACTCACCTTTCAGCACGCTGTGACTCCCAGAGCCAGAGCTGAGGGGTTTTTCTAGGGGTGTGCAGGCTGTAGATGAACCTCCAGCCTTCTCTGTATGTTCTCTGTAAAATTCTTCTCCTTGAAATCAATCATACTCTCAGCCAGGTCCCTTTCATGGTGTTAGGGTTTCTCTAAAGAATTGTACTGCCTCTGAGGCCGTCAAGGCCCTATTTCCACAGTTCTCTGTCATCCCTGTTCTTGTCTTACAGATGAAGGGAGAAGGAGGGGTTTATCCTGAGAAGGACTGGCTGCTGAGTAAATTTGGCCATTAAGCTTCTGCCGTGCCAGCCCAGGCGGGCATTCCTCCCACTCTGGAAGACATCGTCACCCCGTCTACTTCTGTGTCCCCGAACACACCTGACAGCTGAGAAGAGACCCCAAAGAAACAACACTCTGTGTTAGCTTTTCTTGTGGCTGTCAGCTACTTTTCTCTTCCATTCTGGATACTTCATTTCATTTCCAAAAGGTCCTAGAGAAAACTACTTTTTAGGTCATTCAAAATCTGAGAAATGTTTCCATTTAAAGGCCAAAAAAAATTTTTTTAATTAAAAAAATACTAAACTATTATTTTCAAGGGAGACATTTTTTATACAGTTGCCTAAATTTCTGTGGCCAAAATTTTCTTTCCTGAGCATGACAGGTGTTTGAAATTCCCATTTTTTTCACAACTCCGCTCCAGCTGATACTGAGATGGAAGTAGAGGGAGGGACTCCCCCTACTCACAGTATTTTAAGGTGCTGCTGAGAAATTACATGTAGTGTGTTCTATCCGAAGTTGCCTTGATTCTCCTATTAAAGCATCTTCTTCCGCATGAAGCAACTTCACCACTGTCTCGGGGTCTGCTCTAGGTTAAGAGAAATCAGCAAGGGAAAGATCAGAAAAGACTGAGATAAAATCTGGCAGGTCAGTGAGACTTAGCAGAGAGTTCCATGTGCCTTAAGAAGTCCCAAATGTAGCAGTGGAGGCAGAAGGAGGGGTTAAGAAAATATTGATTAATAATAATAATGTATTAATTAAGATGATTAGAAATAATATTGAAAATCCAATCTGGGGTGACTGGCACAACCTAAGATGATGTGCTAACCTGAAAGATCCATGACCCAAGTCCAAGAGTGCAGACTGGGCGGAGGGGCAAAGGTCAAATCTCACTCCTGAGTACACAGTGTGAATTATAGGATTCAAATGAGGAAAGGGGAAATTGCGCATTGCAGAAGACTTGAAAGCACACGTCAACAACCAGAGTGGGACGATGGTACCAAGACAGCCAGCTGCCTGGTCTGAAACACCCTCTTAAATCATTGCATCAGGACTAGAGGGAAGTGCTGCTCCCGCAGATGGACAGGCTCTGGGGTGCCTGAGCCAAGGCAGAAACACAGGGGCCTGGAACATCCTCTTGGGGACTGCAGTGTCTTCTCAAAGGAGAACATGCTGCTGCATTACTAGCCTTCATGCAGTACGATCATTTGTATGAATAACAACAATAAAAACATATTTACTGCCCAGGACCCAGGAGCATACAGTAAGTAAAAGTCAATTTCCTTCTTTTTAGGACAACTATACTTGGATGAGAAAAAAGCAATGTTCGTGTGTGACAGTCTTCTAGGAATCCTATAGAGCAAATGCTTTGGTTCTGGCCTGCCCCTGCAGAGGGCATCCCTGCAGTCACGCAGAGCTGCTGTGAACCATCGTGCTCACTAGGACTCAGGGTAAGGCTCCCGACCGTCTATCCAAGGAATATCATTTTCACTTCTGCCAAGATCATCTAACCTTTGCTGATGCATTTAAGAACTCAACCTCTGTCCTCATTAATTAAATCTGGGATGAGGGAAGGGTATGGTAGAGAGCCTAATGGCCCCCCAAAGATGGTCCATACCCCTGTCCCCAGTACTAGGGAGTATGTTAGGGTACAAAGTTGCAGAGAGAATTAAATTTGATAATCAGATAACCTTAAAAAATACAGATTATCCTGGATTATCTGGGTGGGCCTAATGTAATCACAAGGGATCTATGCAAGTGGAAAGAGGAGGGCAGAAGGGTCCTCGCAGGTCAAGAGGGAGATGTGACCATGGAAGCAGACACTGAAGCAATGTAATATGAGAAGGACCCAGAACCCCATTGCTGGTTTGGGAAATGGAAGGAAGCCATAGGGCGAGAAATGCCAGCAGCCTCTAAAAGCTGGACAAGGCGAGGAAACAGATTCTCCCCTACAACTTCCAAAAGGAACGAAGCCTGCCAACACACTGATTTTAGCCTAGTGGGAGCCACATCAGACTTCTGGCTCTCAAAACTCTATGATAATAAATTCAAGTAGTTTTAAACCACAAGTATGTGCTAATTTGTTAAGCTTCCTTAGGAAACTAATACAAATAATTTCCAAAAGGTAACAAATGGTTCTGAGCCATCCATGCAGCGTTCACAATGACAAGAGGGGCCGTCTACGCAGAAGGTCTTTCCTGTGTGGAAAAAGATCAGTGTCTTCCCACAGGTACAAGGGGCCTAGGCCACAAACACCCTTTTGGGTGCAAGGAATGTGTTGCTATGTAATATAATGTAATATAACAGAATCTAGGTTGTGAAGTCAGACAAAACTGGTTAGCAAGCATTGCCAACATATAATTACCCAGAAATGATTATATACGCTTTTTATTCTAGGGTGTGGATCGTTTGAGGAATGCAGCTTTTCTACCCCCTCCTTCTTCTCCACCTTTCAGACATAAGTAAGGGGAAATAGGCCAGTTTTTTTTTTTTCAATTCAGATTCACACCTCTGAGCCTGTCAAGAAGCAAAGGGTTCTAGTTGGAAGATAACATTTACTGCCCCTGAAATTCACTCATTGCTTTGCTCAAAGGGGCAGGTGACCCAAACCCTCCAAAACAGAACAAAATCATAACTCCCAATCCACATGGAAACATGTACATTAAACGCTACTTTTAATATGGGAGGATATTATTTCTTGGGCAATAGATAAAGAAGACAGATTTCCAGATATGTCATCATTTCATTTGCCAGCCTTACTGATGGCAAAGAAAGAGGAGGTCACTCCAAATTAGCTATGATGGAACCCACTACTCTCTATATGCTCCCTACCTATGAGATAAAATTATCTGGGAGAGTCTGTTTTAAGTGAACATTGATCAATTCTACCAAACAAAAGTCCTCTTTACATCATAGTATTAAACTTCTTTCTTCCTAAGAAATGCAGAACAAAAGAGGTAGAAATATATTTCCTAAGAAAGCTGAGAAAATAGTAGAAGAATATTCATAGAAAAGGAGGATCACATGCCACGCAAGCTGCATAAGGCCCTTTTGTATGCCAGGGGCGTCTGGGGAGGCCACATATGTATGTTGCAATGGAATTGTGTCATCATTTCTCTGAATCTGAGGGGAGGTTTTGCTCTACATAAATTGTGGTCACAGAAGCTAACTGAGCTCAGTTCTGTTACATTTGTGGCCAGAAGAAGAATTGCACGTAATTATGCATCTTTGCTGGCCATGCATGGAAACAAATCCTGGAAATAAAACCAGCTATTCTATCAAGTTCTCCAAACACGTATTCATTAAATTTACCAGACCTCAAGAGTGTGAATTTGGAAACTCAAGCATGGTGCTTCCCCTCCAATGATTCCCCACGGTGTGTAGGTCAACAAAAAGTGGAATCCTTCACAATGTGACTGGGAGCCAGGAGACAGTATCTGAATATAACATCATAAATGCAGGATGGCTTCAGTCATCTAATACATCTGCAACAACTGTTTTGGCACCAGTTTTTCATCCCAGAAAGACTTAATTTAACAGTGCGAATACACAACACGGTGTGTGTATCTGTGCCTGTTTTTAATGACCTACACACAGGCTACTATTTTCTAGTGGCTTCCGGCAGAGAGAGGGAAAAACAAGATTCAACTATAGAAGCTGTCTCTATTTAATATTTCTGTTAGTTTTCTGTCTGCCAGTCTGGCAGATTGGTCCAATTGGAAAAACAACATCTATGATTGCTGAAACAGTTCCTGGCTACATTTAGCACCCTTAATCACTGAACAACACAGAAATCGCTCTCTGCAAATCTCTGGCACAAGAGGCCAGCCTTTCTGTATCACCAAGACTTGTCTGTTTGTCTTTATTTCAGAGTCCAAATTCTAATGTCATTACTCAATTCAATTGCATAGATGTCCACCAAACAATACAAACTCTGTGCAAATCTTTGGGTTAACTGGATGTCATCAGTCCCATGTCACTATAAAAAATGAATCTGTCTCCTGTTTTCTATTTTGTTTTTCTAGGCCAAGGGAAAAACACACACACACACACACACACACACACACACACACATGCAAGTATTCATTCACTTCACTCAAACTCTATTTTTTAACAGGAATAGAATTAAAATAATTTTCCTATATATCGATATACAGCAAACAAAAAATGTAATTGACATGGTGGGCTTTTGATTACTGTTTGGCCAACAAAATTCCTACATGTGGTGACAACATTTAAAAAAGTGCTGAACCTGAAATTGGAAGTGCCAAGCAGGAAATGTGGTCCTGACTCTTAGGAGCCAGGTGAGATTTGACCGACTCAACCTTCTGAGTAGTCCCCCAGTCTCATGTTATTGGAACATCAGATAAAAGCCCATGGGAAGGACCTGTTGGAAAAAGCCAAAGTCCTCTTCAGATGTAACATGTTATACTAGGAAATGAAGAACACATTAGTCTGTAAGTATTATTCAGATCAAAGCTTACCATTGAATAAATCTATAACTCTTAAAAGAAAAAAGGTTGAAAATCCTATTCCTGACCTCTATCAGTGTTCATCTGTGCTCATGTTGAGTAAAGAAACTGTAATATTTGGTCCCACATCTAATTAGGTTCTGAAAATTCATCAGGATGTGAATGGAAGTTTTGTTTCTACGCAAGAAATGCTGGCAGCTAGAACATCTCTTTTCTCTCAGCACATCAACACTCCGCACCGCAAATTACTGGCCTAGACCTCCTGCAGAATCAGCTACCTTAACGCTTTGGCTGCCAGGTAATGGGAACACGATCAACAGAGATGGACTAGGCCCAGGGGAAGGCTGATAACATCTTCACTGAGGCTATGAACAGGTGGTAAGAATTAAAGTGTGAGCTTTGTAGTCAGACTGTGGTCACTCCATTCTTGGACACACCATTTTCCTTTTCTCATCTGTAGATTGGCATAATAATAATCTATAGCATAGCAATGCTGTTGTAAATTTTAACAAGATAATTTCAGGAAAGTGTCCCAATGCCTAGCACATAGAAAATGCCCAATAAATGATGGATATTTTTTTAATTTGGAAAAACTATTATTTTTCTGTGGTTAAAGCTTCATTTTTTACTTACTTTTTATTTTTAGTATTCATATTTTCAATGTCTTATTATTTTTGTTTTTCTTATTCTTATTGTCAGCTGTGAGCTAATGATTTGGAATGTTTTAATGCCCACTCAGATTTCTAATCCTCAAATCTGTTAGTTATGAAACAAGTGTAAAATACAATATTATCTTTAAAGTATATTTTCTATGTTTTTCTTTAGAATACATATATTTTGCAATAGAGAAGAAGTTCACTCCTTCCCCTCACACACACATTAGCTCAGACTGGAAAACTAATTCCTTCTAACTTGTTCTCATCTCTCATCTCTAATCAGGATTCAAATCCTGTCAATCTGTTCTCCCAATTAATTCATTCCAACTTCCTTCTCATCTCCCCTATCTAAACAGGTTCCAAATCCCGTCAATCTCGTCTCTAAAATCCTCCCTCCAAGCTCCCACCCGTTCTGCGTCTGCTTCACTCTGGACCCCGTCACCACCCTCTTCAACAACTCCTCGGTCTCTTAGTTTGTCTCCATGCCTCCAAACTTTTCTTCCTTAAAGCTTTGCTCTACGCTGCCACCCACTACTGGGTTAAAGCAGTGATCTCATCCACAGGCATCATGGAGAATAATCTCGCCACAGTATCTCATTAACCAAAGAAGTCGCATTCCTGACTGCCACACACAGCTCGCTTCACAAGCTGGCACCAGGTGACCTTTCAGTCTCACGGGCAGGCATCCGCTCTGCACTGCCATTTTGCACCTAGGCAGATACAGCTTGGTGCTCCAACTAGGAACATCCCCCACCTCAGCAGACACCATATGCCAGAGTGTGTGTCTGATGGGGAGTAGCAGGACAGAACCTGAGTTTCTTGAACCACTTCCCCATTTTGAATAAATAAAAATGGGCCCAAGTGTGGACAGAGGGGATTCTGTGGAATATTGGTACAGGAGAGACTGTTTCCATGCAGAGTCTTACTCCTACCTTTTGGGAGAGGAATGTAGGGACCCTTTCTTCTAAACTGTCCCATCAAAGAAGGACTTGTTGCCCAGCTACTAGGAGAGAGAGTGGCACATTGTCTTCAGCTGTTTGCTTCTGCAGGGATTCCCACAGGTACAGAAAAAAACTGACCCCGAGATCCTGCCCTCTCAGGATGGCCAGATCCAGTGACAAATCCAGTGGCATATGAGGCCAAGCTATTTCAGCCTTTCAGGTCAACTCCAAGGTCCACTTTAGCAGCAGACCTTCTTGTGCAGTCAGCAGAGGCTCTCCTGAGGTCTCCCTCACAGCTGCACCATCTTTCTGTCCAATTCCGTATCACCACCTTCCTTCAACAAGTCTTGATCCCAAGGACCTTTCCCAATCAACATTTCACGTATTAAACTTTACCTCATAGCCAGCTTCCAAGGGAATCAAACCTGTATCATGTGTTCTCACTGTTTGCTTTCAAATATATCTGCCTTCCAGGCTGTAAATCCCTTGAGGGCAGAAATGGACCTTAATGCATCTCTGCATTGCTCAGACCTGGCACTGGGGAAGGGCACAAGACTTTGATTTCATAGAAGACATCAAAACTAGGATGAGAAAGTGAAATGTGAGATTTCAAATCAGCACAAGGAAGATTTTCCTGTGCAAGGAGCTTTTTACGATGGGGAGTTTCTTATTAATTTTTCTACTCTTGCTTCTATGAGAAGAGATTTTTCCTGAGCACTCCTGGCCTGTGGCTCCAACGTCCCTCCTCCCTGTGCAAGTGAAGTTACTTAACCCATTCTTAAGGAATCATGTGACACAGGATGCTCACCCATTGATATTTGCATATGTAGAGACACCTTGTGAGTTAACAGTCCTCACTTCTCTCAATCCTCACTCTTCCTCAGGTGAAGAGAAACTGACTAATCAGCAGGTAAGTTTGCTAAAGGATCTGACCCTTTCACTTCCTCCACTGACTTGAAATTCACTTGCTTCACAAAGGCATATTGTCTTCTCTGTTTCTTCAAGCAATATAGGGTAGGCCCCCAAGGATCAGGTATGGAGTTTAGCACCCCCAGAGTAGGTGGGCATATTCACCTACTTTAGGAGCAGACGATTAGCAAGTCCACTTGATAAACACACCTGTATTACTTACCAGTTGCTTAGGAATATTACTCTGAATTTAACAGCTTAATACAATTATTATTTCACAGTCTCTGTGGTTCAGGAATCTTGACATGGCTTAGATGGGTCCTCTGCTTCAGGGCCTCTCAGAAGGCTGCAATCAAGGTGTCAGCCAGAACTGAGGTTTCTTCCAGAGGCTCAACTGGAAAAGTATCTACTTGCAAGCTCACATGGTTGTTGACAGGATCAGATCCTTACAAGGTATTGGACCGAGGGCCTCAGTTCTTGACCAGTTGTTGTGCAGAGGATGCCCTCAATTTCTTGCCACTTCAGTATTTCTGACTTGCTTCATCAAAGCCAGTAAGGGAGAGAGTCAATAGAAAGAGTCTGCTCACAAGATGGAAGTCACAATCTGATGTTTATTATCATCAGTGTTGTCATATTCCATTGTTTAAAGCAAGTTACTAGGCCTTGCCTGTACTCAAGGGGAGAGGATTATACATGGACGTGAATACCAGGAGGTGGATGTCCTTGGGGGTCATGTCAGAAATTGCCTTCTACATTCCCTAAGGTCCACTGTCCAACAGCTTTACCAAAAATCATAAGGGTGATATCTGTATCCCCATAGGCTTGACTCCAGTGCCCATTTCTTCATTGGTTCTGATATCAGGAGCTGAAAAAAGATGCTATTTATTGGGCCCCCTCATGGCACCAATACCCTCCCTGAGATTGCTCAACTCACAGTGGGACAGCCTCTCCGTGGCAAGGAAGCCCTGGCTGATCATGAAGCCCCTTTCTTGACTATGCATTTTCCCAGTGTGAGGCGGGATCTTGCTGGGGTAACCCTAACCTGTAGCCAGCATGCACTGCACTTATGCTCACAGGAACTTGAGAGAATTTGCCCCACATCCTCATCTGGGCCTGTGGTCTCACATAACCACATGCTAAGGCCAAAGGTATACTTGTCATGCCAGCTCTCAAGAGACAGAAATATTAAAGACTCATGTGACTCTGGAGGAATGTCCCTGATTGTGCGATGCCAAAATTCAAACTGTGTCTCAGTCACAGGAAAGCACTGAGAAGTGTGCCATGTACTTATCACCACAAAGGTCCTGTCCACACTGAAGCAAATCCAAAGGATAGGCTTCACTGAATTACACAAGTCCCCCTGTGCTCGGGAAGCATTCTCAAGTGCCATGTGTAAGACAGTGACATTTACACGTTGGGGAAGGGCTCCAGAGCTAAATTGGAAGCAGCTAAGCATCACTTGGGACATTTGTACACCCCGTTCCTCTAAGACATTGAAATTAATAGGCTCTAATAAAACAAGAGCTAATTGTGTGTAAAGTGAAAGCTACGTAAGCTCACCACGAGAGCAGAGACTGCGCTATTATTCCCTTATTGCCAGGACCAGTATATCGCCATATGCGTAGGATGTTTTATAGGTATGTATTTAGTTGTTTGATTGACTGCTAAGTGTTTGTTGTTTGGCTATTAACAATCTTTCCAGTTCTTCATTTCACCTATAGTACAATACATGTGAATGCCATGTAAGAATTCTATACAGACAAGAAGTCATTCTGTAGTTTTTTTATTATTTAATAAAAAATCTGTATCAAGATTACCAAGATGAGAACCTCAACCAACAAAGGCTCAATTGTATGCATAGGTCACGGCAGCATGTGGTGCTGAGTGCTAAGCATTTTGTGTACAAATAAGAAAAGAAGGTCTCAAGAGAAATCTCATGTAGTTTAGATTATACCATGGCTTGGAAAATGCTAGACCTTTTGGTTATATACCTTTAGAAGATACAGAGCAGTTCTCTAGGAAACTGTGCTACGTTGAAATTTCAAGAAGCCATGTCCTGTTTATAGCATTGCATTCAACCTAGAGTTGGACCATCTTCCATCTTCTAGAGCAAAGCTGTCCAGTTGTACTTATCACCTGTCCATCTTCTAGAGCAAAGTTGTCCAATTGATGTTTCTGAGATTATGGAAATGTTCTCTTCTGTGCTACTCAGTACCGCAGCCACTAGCCATGGGTGGCTATTGAGCACTTAAAATGTGGCTAGTGAGAATAAGGACTGAATTTTTAAATTAGATTGAATTAAACTTAAATTACCACATGTGGCTACTGGCTACTATATCAGACAGCACAGTAGTGGAGATTTGCTACCCAAAGTATGGTCTGGGCACCAGCAGCTTTGGCATCACCTACTGCATTTCTACTAGAAATGCAGAGTCGCAGATCTACATACAGAATCCACATCTTAACAAGATTCCCAGGTGATTGGCATACTTCTCAGAATTTATGAAATGCTGCTCTAAAATATTTCTTTATAAGGTTGGCTCTGATTTTTTTCTTTTTGAACAAAGAAACTACAGAATATACTATTCCTCTAGTCCCCTTCTTAGGGAGATACCAAGGTAGAGGGGTGGCTCCTTTTAGGTACTACAAGGAGAGAACCTATATGAGAATTGATCCAAGTAGAACCTGAGTCTGCAGACTGAAAACGAAGTTGCCATTTTTTGACCATCTGACTCAAGCCTTACCTGAAGCCAGCCCTACACACTGTTCTCATTGAACATTGTACTAGTTGATAAATTACTCCTTTTGACTAAGGAGTAGTCGGTTGTAATTATAGTCTGTCGTGGTAGTTCAACTATCTAACTTCTGGGAACAACTGAGTCCTAAAAGATAAACCTGTTCTCAAAGGAAAATCCTCAGAGGAAAAAGGAAAAATTGGCTGAAAATGCAACTAATGTGGCATAAGAATGTTTTTGTGAATATTAAACTTCCCTACTTTCTTTCTTCTCTATAATGTATAGATTTCTTAAATATATACATAGGCCAGAAATAAACATACATAACAAGCTTTTTAGTAAACATTAAAAAATTAACTGATGATCATCGGTCTCAGTTATTCCTATTAATTTGATAGGAATAACATTATCTATCACTTTGAAAAGCC
This sequence comes from Manis javanica, assembly GCF_040802235.1. NCBI lineage: Eukaryota > Metazoa > Chordata > Mammalia > Pholidota > Manidae > Manis > Manis javanica. The sequence goes on along the minus strand of NC_133167.1, from coordinate 11,055,836 downwards.
ACAAGATTTCCAAATGTACAATTTAACTACTTAGTGCTTCTGTTTTACAGATTCAGCAGGAATTTAATTTTATTATGTAAGGAGTGATAGAAATTAGGGTGCACACTCTTAACTATCTTGTCTTATTATTAAAATCTGACTCCTAAAAGGAAAACTTTGAGAACAGAAGAAATAAGGAAAAAACTTGAGGGATTCCCTAAAATGAAGAAACAAAATTTAATTATACTGAATACAGTCACTGTATGACATATGTTAATATGTCTGTGTTGTTTCTTATTAGTGAAACAATGTTTGGATCTGAGTTAGAATCTATTTCATATAAGATATTAGTTGGAGTAAAACATATAAGTAGCAATGATAAATCATTGTCAGGGTTTCTGACAGTGCATAATGTAATACCAGGCATAGAATGGCATTCTATCTTGAGCCACTTGAACCACTTACACCCCTAAAGGAGATGCCAGTCACATGTCCTAAATCACAAGTTTCTGCCACACCAGAGACTTCCAGCATACCATTGCTTTTTGGAGACTTTATGCAAAAATGCAAGTGAACATGGATTCATTTTAACATGGGTCTTTTTTAGAGGAATCTAAGTGTTCTGTATCAAATCAGGAATGGGATTTGCAGCCAATGAAGATGGGGGAAAAAAAGACAGCTTATCCCTTACTGCTGGCAAAGCCAATTAGGCATATCTTTGTTTCATGACAGCTATATAAAGAATTGGGGAGTAGAGAGTGTGGGCATTTGATATGGATGTGCAAACTAATTCTTTCTGTTGGCTCTCATAAACAACTTAGTAGAATATCCGGTAGATGTTTTTTGGCCTCACTTCCCCAAACCATGTAAGGAAATGCAATTTAATACATGCAGTGGTTTTCTGTCTCCTACCCAAAAAAATACAAGAGCTTCTTCAAGTAGAGTATTTAAGATGTGTTGAGATATCATTTCTGATTCATTGGATTATTCAATATGAAACCAAAATCAAACTCACATTTGTATTATGTGCTTGACTTTCTGCATTTCCGCCCTCTACTAGCAAGACAGAACTGTTCAGTATACAAATTCAGCACCAACATGAATTTTGTGATTGCAATTTTATGTATTTTATTGTGTTTAAAGTTGAACAATTTATTTATTGATCTGTCTCGTCTACTAGATGGTGAGTTCTTGGACAACAAGGCTTCATTTGTGTCTGCTTTGCCAGCACTACCCACCCACTGGGAACTGAACTGTTTGTGAAATAAATGTAGCATTGATACTTTCAGAGAAGTATATTAAGCATTTTGGTTAATCTTTGATTAAGGAAGTCCCACAAATGAGATGAAGTAGGATTCTACTGGCCAGCACTTATTCTCATTTTACAAACAAACATATATTTTTTGAAGTTCTTTTAAGCACAAGATCTGTGGTAATAGTAGCCAGCATTTCCTGACTTACGGGTCAGGCAAGATGATAAGCCCTCTCAATTTCAGTATAGAAATCATTAGTTCTTCTGTCTTCACAACCACTCTATATGGTAATAAAGTCACTATACAAACATCACAAACAAGGAAGCTAATGATTCCTCAATAATTAGAGGACTTAATTGTATTCCCAAAGTTGTGCAATCTGACTTTGAGTCCTCACTCTCAACTATCATAGTATGCTCCAGTCCAGTAGGTTCTGTAGTTTGATGATTGTGGGAAGTAGCAGAAAAGGTAATGTCATTGGGAACAGATAAGTATAATTAACTTTAGCATAAATTCTAATCTTTCTTCATTTTTTTGTACTTTAGTTGAGAAGTGAGATGAACCCCATAAATTCATTCAGACCCAGGGAATACATGGAAATAGATCATAAGAGATCTTAAATCAGGGACTGTTTGGCTAAAGGAGGTTGGCACAAACCAACACGACTGAAAAGCACAGTTTACTGCATGCTTAAAGAAAACTGGTGTGCAGAAGAAATAATGCATCATGCAGCTGCCTGCAATTGGTGGCTCTGATAAAGTAGTTTAGCATGGGACACCAGCATTCCCTATTACATCAGTGACTCCTACCCATCTCAGAAGATGCAAAACTAACAAAAGGGAAAAAAATATCAAAAGCATTTTCTATGACAATTGGAAATGCTTAGCTAGACAGTTGTTACCCTAAACAGGCAAATAATTAACAGTGACTAATATGCATTTAGACACATATGTTGCTCTCTTGATTTTTTTTAATTAAGGTATCAGTGATATATATATAATCTTATGAAGGTTTCACATGAGCAACATTGTGGTTTCAACATTCACCCATATTATCAAGTTCCCCTCCGCCCCATTGCTGTCACTGTTTATCAGCATAGTAAGATGCTATAGAGTCATTACTTGTCTTCTCTGTGCTGTACTGCCTTCCCCATGACCTGCCTAAATTGTGACTGCTAATTATAGTGCCCCTTAATCCCCTTCTCCCTCCCTCCCCACCTGCTCTCCCCAACTCTTTCCCCGTGGTAACCACTAGTCCCTTCTTGGAGTCTATGAGTCTGCTGCTGTTTTCTTCCTTCAGTTTTGCTTGGTTGTTATTCTCCACATATGAGTGAAATCATTTAGTACTTGTCTTTCTCCGCCTGGCTTACTTCACTGAGCATAATACCCTCTAGCTCCATCCATGTTGTTGCAAATGGTAGGACTTGTTTTCTTCTTAGCTCACTTGATATTTTCATATAAATATTATAATAATTTTATTAACATTAAAGGATCTTTACAACATAAACTAGGAAAAATGATTCCTCTAAATGAACACCAGAAAAAAAAGAACATTTACATAAAATTAATCCATTTTGTTTCTTTAACAAAGAATCTATATTTAATTCAAGAGTTAGCAAACAGTGTGAGGCTAATTAGGGAAATATCAGGAGAGCTGTGCATATTTAAGAAATATTCTAGAAATAGAAATTATAATCTGTTTTCTGGAGGCCTCTTCTATAGATCCAAGGAGAGAAAAATGGATGCCTAAAACTAACTACTTGTCAGACCAGGGAGAAAATTAAGGTCAGCTTTCAAAAATCCAATAGCAGAGGTACCTTATCAAAAGTAGTTCATTACTTAATGGGGGAAAATATCCTTATTTCATTTCTAGCTTCTCAAACATTTTCCCTGCCAAAGTTCAACATCAAAAATAAGAGATTGGTAATCATGGAAAACAATGGTTTTGAGATTTGAAGAACTTGAAGCTAGTTTCTGAGGTCAGGCACCCGAAAAGTCTGAAGAACAATCATCGAAAAGAATCCAGGGACACCTACATAGAATCGATCAGGACCACAGATCAAATAGTTTGAACAGAGTTGTATAATAAAGCATCCAGATATTCATATCTATATGTTCTTCTGTCTCACACTCTTTGCTCATATAAAGTATTTCTATTCAGTAATTTATAACTCTTTTCATCACCACAACATCCTTGTAAAGTCTATAAGCCTTGTCCACATGCTACAGAAGAAAAAAACTGAGACTCAGTCAGGTTAAATGATTGCCATTGTCATACAGATAATATATAGGACAGCCATATTTCCAACCTTTCCATAATTTTTCACTTAACTAGGCAATTTCTCAAATATGTCAACATGCTCAGATATTTCTAAATTCTTTGAGATGTTTATATGTTATAGATATCCCATATTGTTTTCCCTGTGTAAGCTAGCCACATAGGTAATTATTCCCCTTTTATACTTTATGGCAGGTGATTTGGCACAAGATTGATGCCCCAGAGCACCAAATATATATATATATATATATATATATATATAAAGACAGATACATAGAGAGATATATCAATATATTATTATCAAAATATTCTGCTGTCACTATATATAATCAGGTAATCTTAAATGAGAATGTGGTATACGTTTTCAACCTCATCAAAATATTTGAATTAGTAGATATGTTTAAAATGTAAATATATTACAGAATGTGCAGCAAACATTGGAAACACAACATGGAATTAAAAAATCAGAGGTTTTCAAATGGGTTCTATTTCACATTAGGTGACCCTAGGCAAATCAATCCTTTTGCTTGTTAGGACTTTTCTCTTTTTTTTTTTTTTTCTAGGACTTTTCTTCAACTAGAAAAAGAGAAGCTGATCCGTCCACTCTATTCCAGCTTGAAGGTGTCATTTATTTCTTGTTGTTATTATTGTTTTGTCATGGTTTTCAACATAATGTGGACATCCACAGAATATTAAAAATCGAAAAGCAAAGAAGAGTTTTAATGAAAGGTATATAAGTCAGTTCAGATTGCCATAATGAAATATTATTGGCTGAGAGGCTTAACAGAAATTAGTTTTCTCAGAATTTTAGAGGCTGGAAATACAAGATCAAAGTAACAGCATGGTCAGATCCTGGTGAGATCCGCCTTCCTGGCTTACATATGGCCGCCTTCTTGCTGTGTCTTTACACAGCAGAGAGAGAGGAAAGAGAGGGAGTAAGATCTTCCACTGGGTCAGTCATATTCGATTAACAACCCACCCTATGACCTCACTTAACTATAATTACCTCCTGAACGTATATTTCTTGATACACTCACATGGGGTTTAGAGCTTCACATAGGAATTTGGAAAGACACAATTCAGTCCACTGAAAAAGGTAATAGCTCCCTGTGTGTCTTTAATCCACTCATGAGAGCCAACCACCCTGAACAGTGGGTTTATTCTTTGGACAGTATCTCCAGATCTTGTCCATGTGTGTTGCAGGCCTCTTGGACCTGAGGGCTCTTTGCCCTCTTAAGGCAAGTGGCCTCGTTTTGAGGGCTCAGATAACAAGATATAGAAACTTTGCTCCGGGATACCCATCTTGCCCCGCCTCCCATAAAGTTGACCCAATTTCTTTTATAAAAACTTCAGTTTGGGGGGGCTGAATTGCACAAATAGAAAAGAAAAATCATCTTTTTCCCTTGGGCAGTAGAAGAAGAAAGGGGTTTGGGTAGAGATGATTGATCTCTGCAGAGACTTTAAATTATTCCCTACATTTCAACTGCCTTCTCATTCCCCTGTCTCATCATCCTCTTAGCCTCTGAGGCCTCAGTCCTCGTTGGCTGCACGCTTCTCTGAGAGTATTCAAGTCTGGCTGCTCCGGTATTCTATATTCCATCATCCGAGACATTTTTTGAAATATCTTATTTGCTTAAGTTTGTCCCAGCTCTATTTTTTCTAGGGTAATACTTGATTTTTATTCTTTCACTATCATTCTAATCAGTCTCTGGAGGCAGAAAATAACAAGTGCACAGTTTGCCATTATCAATGGGAAGCCTGTTTATACTTAATAATTAAGAATACTTAAACAGCCATTCATTCCACATTCAACAAACATTTATTGAATATTTTCTAAATAACAAGCACTGTCCTAAAAGCCTAATAAATATATTATGCATTCATTTAATATTGTTTTAAATCAGGCATCCTCTATGTTACAGACATTTTAAAGAACTTCGTGATTTAGCGTCTCAGGACACCAGAGTAAACAACCAAGAGGAGCTCTAAATCCTCTGTTCTCAAAAAGCTAAAGATTAAGATAGATATTTATCTCTCTCAAGGGCTTGAATGTAACAGCATCTACCGCCTCTTTCAACTCCAGAATTCTGGAAAACACAATCTATATGGAGGCTAAAAGATCTGGATTATCAACTTAGATAGCAAGACGCATTGTATGTTTTGTATAAAAAGGATACTTCAAATAGAAACACAGGCAAGATGAAGGTAAAAAGGTGAGAAGAGATATAAAAAACAAACACTAAGCATAAGAAATCTAGTATGGTTATGCCTATATAAGACAATGTGGAATTCAGAACAAGCAGTATTATCAGAGATAAAGAGCAAAAGGATTGATTCACCAAGTAGGCAAAGCAAACCTAAATGTTAAGCACCAACCACAGAGCTTTAAAATACATGAAGAAAAAAACTGACAAGAGTGAAAACTGACTTCTGCTTCAGGTCAAGATGGAATAACAGGGACTGGATTTACCCTTCACCTCAGACAATACTTTTAACAAAATACATGAAACAATGACTTATAAAAAAAATACTTTATATGTGCATTGAAATTTCATGATCCCTGAGAGATGGGAAGCAAAGGAGGTGAACTCCACAGTTACCCCAAGCTTACTGGCTCCAGTTTCAGCATCAGGAAGGGAAACCTGGTGGAGTCCTGTAGACTCCGTGAGTCGAGAAAGAGCTGAGAATTCAGAGCCAGCACAGCTAAAGTCCTCTGGACAGAATACTAGAAAGGGAGAGAACACCACAGGGAAAAAAGCCTGGGGTTCCTCGGAGGAACCTCGAATAGTCGGCCGAGTTCGTAAACATATGCCTGCAAAGAAGAGGTGAGAAGAGATATAAAAAACAAACCTGAGCTAGAGAAAGAACTACTCAAAAGGATTTGAGGGTTCAATTCTTCACACTCGCAGAGCGCTGACAATAGTACCCTTTCCCAACAGTCACTCTGGAAAACTTCATAATTTATGTGGAATTGTGGATAGGGCTTTAAGGGCCTTGCCTCAGTAATGGAGGATGATTAGGCTTTCACAAAGCATTGCTCCAGTTTCTCCTAACAAATTTTAAAAATCAGACCCAAAATTTACCAAACTTTCCGGGTAGCTTAACTACATCTCAAAAGTTCTCGAGTATTTATAAGAATACAAAAATAATACCTGGGCAAAATCACAATGTCTGGCATTTAATAAAAAATTACTGGGCATGTAAAGAAGAAGAAAAATATGACGCATAATGAGGAGATGAATTAGCAATCAAAACCAACCCAGAACTGTTTGCTGATGTTAAAATGAGCAGACAAATGCATTAAGATAGTTATTATTAAAATACATCATATGTTCAAAAAGTTAATGAAAGCCTGTAAGACAAGAAAAAAGAACCAAGATCAGCCTCCTAAAAATGGTACTATAATGTGTGAGATACAACATGGAATGGGATTAGCAGCAGACAAGAACTCGTAGAAAAAAAGATTAGTGAATTTGAAGATGCAACCACAGAAATTATGCCAACAAAGTTAATGGAAAAAAGATAAGTTTAAAAAATGAACAAAACATTAATGAGCTGTGAGACAACTCCAACTGGCCTGATACATGTGATCTTGGGTTGAGCAAAGATGTTCTAGATTCAAAACCAAAAGCACAGTCTGTAAAAGTATAAATTGATAAACTGTACTTCAAAATTAAAATTTATGTTCTTCAAAAAACAGTATAAAGAGAATGAAAAGACAAGTCACAGAAAAATTTGCAAGTCACTTATTTATAAAAAGGACTTGTATTAAAAATCTATAAAGAACTCTTAAAACTCAAGTATAAGAAAATAAATAACACAATGACAAAAACAAGCAAAAGATTTCAACACATACATCAGAAACAAGCACATGAAAAGATACACATCAGTGTTCATTAAGAGAATGACAATTTTAAAATGAACTCCTATCACAAAACAATTAGAAAAGCTAAAATTTAAAAGACTAATCATACCAAGTAAAGGAGCTGAAACTCTCAAATACTGCTGGTGGAAATATAAAATGGTTCACTCACTTTAGATAACAGGCTGGAAATTTCTTAAGAAATTAAATTTACAACTAGCATATCATCCAGGGACTCATAAATTCCTGACCTAAAAATCTTAAGAACCATGTCCCTGCAAAGATTAGTACATGAATATTAATATCTTTATTTATAATTGCCCAAATGTGAAAATAACCAAAATGTCCATCAACAGATAAATGGATAAGCAAACTGCGAAATATCTGTACCATGGAATATTATTCAGTAATAGAAAGAAATCAATTATTAATTTAAGCCATGGAATAGATGAATCTCAAAATAATTATTCGTGGGTAAACCCTGAACATCATGTTAAGAGAAAAAAGCCAGACATATACACAGTCACACACAAGCACACACACACACACCAAGGGTACCTACGTATCTATGGTCCTCCTTATTTGATTTCCAATAGATAAAATTACTATATAATACTGAAAGTCAGGAAGTAGTTGCCATTCAGACAAAGAGGATAGGTATTGATCAGAAAGGGGTATGACTAGCTATCATGAGAACTACTTATAAACTTCAAAGAATTGTGTCCCCAGTGGTAATATCACACCCATAGGCAGGATCAGCCTCACTAGGGTCACTGGATGCACAGAAGATACATGTAACCTCACTAATGGGACCACACAAGATCTATTTAACCCTTCTGTCTGCTCCCTTGACTTCTGCTGTCTTCTGTCAGCGCTATACTAAAATTTAGTTGACATTTATCAGTCTTGTAATGGATGATGTTTGGTCAAAAACTATATACAATTAGGAGAAGAAAATAAAGAAAAGGACATGTTGGAAGAAAAAGCAAGCAGTGGAGAGACAGAAACAGACATCACTTGTAAGCTGCACTTTCTAGAATGACATGGCCCACCTGTCTCACATGATTGTTAAGCAGACTTTTCAAGACTAAGTAGCAAATAGCAAAAAGTGTAACTCTTGCTTTTGTTTACTTTTCCCCGGAAGGGAGGAATTGGTGATGATCTTTGAACTTTGAGGATCCTACTTTAATGACTCGAGATGGCAGAAAAACTAATTCCCATTTGGGCACAGGGGTGTATGCAAGTGGGTAGGGTCAGGTGTGATTATTTGTGGTTTTTCCTCTGCCTCGGTCACCCCAAAGGAATGTTAAAAGCCACACAATTTTAAGCAAGCCAAAACATTTACTTTTCAGGGTGGAAATAATTAAAACATATTTACTGTCCCCATATTTGTGGGCTTGGAATCTAAGAAGTAAATTTATTTTCCTTGTGTCTCAATGAAGTTTGCAGACCACTCTCTCTCTTCCCCAGGAACCACAATGTGGACAACACTCTCCAGACGTGTGAAGGACACAGCCTATATACCTTTCCCTGAAACTCTGCAGTGCCCACTCCCTTATTAAAAAGTCCAGATTTCAATCTCATGTTACCAGACTTTACCAATCAGCTCCCCCATTTCTCACTGACCTTAACTGCTGGACCTATAGTTCCTCTCTCTTTGACATCTCCTATTGCCTTATAGATGATGGTTCCAACCTGCTGACTTCTTAAATCCTTGAACCCATCTGTTCTGGGGATCACATTTTTCAACTTTTCTGAGCCCTTCACGTGCCACGCTCACACCTCAGGGAAGCTGTTCTCAGAGCCCAGCCCCACGATGGCCTGGGAGCCTGCTAGTAATGAAAATTCTCAGACCTTACATCTGGCCTCTTGAATCAGGAAATGTGGGGTGGGGACCAGCGATTCTTGCTTAAGAAGACCTTCATGTGATTCTGGTACTTGCTCAAGTTTCACCTCACTATTACCAAGAAATACAACACCTCTATAATCCAATTCTAAGAATCCCACACTCAGACCTCAATTTAACTATGTGCTTTAGTGCTAACAACTCTGACCCCACCAGGACTGCACCTCTCTCTTGAATATACCTTGAACATCCTATTTCATATTATTTATATTCATGTATCTATCACTTTACTCAGTTGGCAAAAACCTAACCCTAATTAAGACCAAACTTGAGCCCATTTCCGGCCTACGTCAGAAGAGCTAAATATAGTTAAAGAAAATCTGACATCACTTTAAATATGTGACTACTGTCTTTAAGGGCCCTTCCTGCTACAAGGCCATCCTTCCAGACATCCCTCCTCTCTCCCTCCTCCCAACCCCCTGGGAAACTCCTGCTGTGAGATGCTAGCGTGAACATCCACATTGGTTTCTCAGTCTTTGCTCTCACCTCAGTTTACCTCCTATGCTACTGAGAAATAGCTGCAAGCAGAAAAGAACTTCTACCCACCTGCACTCACACTTGGCCTTCCCTCCAGTTTCTCCAGATGGTGTGCACTTCTAAGATCAATCTCCTCTACTCGTGAGCCAGATTTCAGCCCCTCGTGCCCACTTAATGATGTTGCTCTAGTAACTGTCCACTCTTCTCTGCTTCATCAGCTTTTCCCTTTCTGGTGGACCATTCTTGTCTACATAAGGCATGCTGCTATTTCATCCATATTTTAAAACTGATTCATCAACTGATGAAATGCTCTTGATATAAATATGACTTTCCCTCCAGTTATGGCTCCATCTCGCCTACTTAGATCAATACCCTCCATAGAGTTATCCGGATTTGTCTCCCCTAATTCCTTATCCCCCATTTCCCAATGAGCCCACTCGTTAGGCTTTCACCCCCACCACTCCACCAAAGTGTTCCTCGGAAGGTCACTACTGACATCTTCCGTGTGCTTGCCCCGGCGGCGGTGCTGGCCCAGCTGTCTCCCCTCCCTTAAACTGCCCCCCATCCTGCCACCAGGGTGACCCCTGCTGCACTGTCTCTGTTCTCATCACCCTGCCACTAGACACTGGAATTCTCCAGTTCTCGGACCTCCCTCCTAATTCCTTCTCATCTGTCACCCGCTTGGTGATTCCATCAGTATCCAGGCTTTAAATGCTTCTGCCCTGCTAATCTCTAATTTATATCTGTGATTCCAGGTTCTTGGCAAATGCCACGCTGGTATAATTTAACTACACGCCCAACATCTCCTCCACTGGTCTAACAGACATCGGAAACTATGACCTAAGTTGAACTTCTCTTCCTCCTCAGTAAACCAGCTCTAACAACAGCCTTCAGGTATCTTTAAGGGTAACCAGCTGCTACAGGCAAAAACATTCAAATCATCTTTGACTTCCTTTTTATCTCTGAAATCTCACAACCAATCCATCAGTAATCCTGCTGACTCTGTCCTCAAAATACACCTAAAATCTGACTAGTTTTCACTGATACTGCAAAGCCCAAAGTACATCAACTCTCACTGGATCATTGAGACAGATTCTCAGTGTCATCTCTGAGTTGATCAGCCATAGCGATCCTCTGAAAACATGCATCAGAGAATGCTACTCTTCTTCTCAGAATTCTACAATGTCTTTTAGTAGAAAATTCATCTAGTCTAAAACCTAGCCCAAAATCCATGTAGCTGAAAATCTGAATTCTTTACAATGACCTACAATGTCCTACATGATCCGTTTCACCTGCTCACCATTTCACTGCCAGCTTATCAACTACTATTCTTCCCTTCCACAGTCCTACCCAGATGTGTTCGTCTCCTTGTTGTTTGTAGTGCATGCCAGGTATGCTCCTACCTCACGGCCTTTGCACTTACTAGAATGAATGAGCCACTTTCTCATTTCTTCAAAGCTACAAAAATGTCTACTGCCCTTTTTCCAGTAGTGTATAGTCTCCTCCTTTACCTTATTTCTCTCCATAATCCCTATCCTCTTCTAAAATGCTATGTACTTCACAAGATTATGGCTCCCTAAAGATAACATGACCTGCTTTGTTCTGTAGTTGAATTGTAGTTATGTGGACTAGTGCACTGGACATTCACCAAATAGCTTTTGAATAAATGAATGAATAAATAAATGAGCCAGATTTCTACAGGTGGATAATAAGGCACATACCATGCTTGCTGTAGACCAGAGTGGGTCAAAAAAAGGCTCATGGTGTTGTTCATAACTCAAGCCCTTTCCAGAGCATTATTAATCAAACTGGAATCAATAATTATTGCTCTTACATCAGGAAAAAAATGAAAATTGTTTTCTCACCTGAGCCAGTTCTCAGTATTATGAAGAGAAATAAGGCAAAGGAAGAGAATATACACCACTGGAAAGAGGGTGGTAGGGTCAGAGCCCCCCACCCCCCCACAGAAAAAGCAACCAAAGAAAATGTACAAAAAAGGACACTTTTAATCTAGCAAGTAGAAAATATCTTCCCCTAAATAGTACTGCAGAGGGTGCCAACAGAGCAAACTACCTAGCAATTTCTTGAAGCTTCTACCCCTTCTCCAGAGGTCTGGGCTTCTGAGATCACATCCACCTACCCTCGGGCTTAACATCCATCTCCTTACCCTTTGTAGGACAACTTCAGGTTCCTAAACTTGAACTTCTAAAACTTAACTTATCTTATCTTCATTTTGTCATTACATGATACAGAAAAGTTAAGCTATTGCCTAGAAAAGATATTAGGTCATGAAACTGAGTAGAACTAAGACAAAAAGCAAGATTTCTTTGGTTCTTTATGTCAGGAGTCTGCCAACTTTTTCTGTAAAGGTCCAGGTAATAAATATTTTAGGCTTTGTGGGGCATATGGTATCTTCCACAACTGTTCAACTCTGCTACTGTAAGGAAAAGTAACCGTAAACAACATGTAGATGAATGGTGAGGGCTACATTCCAATAAAACTTTATTTACAAAAACAAGTGGTGGGCTGGGCTGAGACCTGGATTGCAGTTTACCAGCTCCTAGGAATCCCATGTCTTCTCTGCACAGTTCATCATTGTTTCCAGGGTTTCCACTGCTTTTTGAGTGAATAAAGCCACATACATGTTTTATAATTAGAGCAATTTGTTAATAGCTATGATATTGTTTCACAGTTTATTAACTTTAAGTTATACTCAAATCATTTAACTTACCTTCCCAAAGAAAGTGCTGTAATAGGGATAGCAAGTGAGAAAACAGTGAGAATTCTATTAAACAATTTTTTAAAGGAAAATACAATGAGCACTTAGACAAATAGATCTCCTCTATTTGTGTAGTTGTCCTCACTGCATTTGTGAAATGGAATGTTTGGGAATGCGTTTGCATGTTTTCCTGTTATTTTCTGTGACTATACCTATTGAGACTTGGCAATTAAAAATAACAAGGATCAAATTTGCAAGCTTTACAAAAGTTTTAAAAAGAAAATCACTGTCCTGAGTCAAAAGAAACAGTAAAGATATCCTTGGTTATCAGACATGAAGATGATCTAAAAAGATTTGGCAGATATGTAATATTTTTATACTCATTGGCCCTTACCTCTGTAAGTTTCACCAGAATAAGTGCTATGAAACTAAGTAGCTGAAAGTATACCAGAACCAGGCTTGGAAAACATTCTTTCAGTCTAAGGCAGTAGTTTCAAAAGTAACCTTTTTTTGGGTTGATTGTAAGAATAAAATAGAGGAAATAGACTGGTAAATTGAGGCATGGTAACAGTAATAGAAAACACTGATTCAGCATTTACTATGAGCCAGGCAGAGTCCAAAGTGTGTTACATATATTAGCTCACCTAATCCTTCAACAATTCTAGGAAGAAAATGCAACTATTCCAGCTAAATTTCCACATGAAAACAATTGAAGAACACATGTGTTATGTAATTCGCCCAATATATCTAGCTGATAAGCAGACAAGCTGGGATTTGAACTTGTAGAATGTGGTTCTATAGGTCATGTTTTCATCCACTTGACTATATGCCTCTAAATAATTTTAGGTGATAAGGGTTTTTTTTTTAACTTGGAAAATGTTAACCCACTAGCAAGCAAAATAGAAAACTAGTGGAGAAAGCTGAGAGAAGAAAGTAGATAAAAGGAAAAGCTGAGAAAAGGTGAGAGGGGAACCAAAGTGTAATTTTAATCTTGGAAGAGAAAAGACACATTTTTAATTAAAATAGAAAGAAAAACATATTGGAATGAAGATCAGACATTTGCCCACATCCAAGTATTGGTGCATAAATTGTTAGACAACCAATAGGCAGAGGGAATGGGGCCTGAAGAATGTGAAAAACACCCAAATGTCTACTGTGAAAGATTCAGCAAGTCCCCAAAGAGCTACACCAGAGGACAAACTCAGAGCCCAGCTAGGGCCAGGTGACATATATTTATGATGGCCCCAAATTATCATATTCTGACTCCTATAAGACATGCCAATTAAAAATCAATTAGCTATTCATTAATGAAATTGTTCCAGTGACCCATTAATACATTTCCTCTAGTACAACTCAAAAGCTACAAACAATATCCTTTCTTAAAAGATTTTATGGGTATGTGTTATCATTAATTCAAACTGGCCTTCTCCCCAGTTGGTCCTTATCTTTAATATTTTCTCTACTTACTCTGTTTCATCCATTCTAAAACACAGACCTGTTTGAGATTTTATCATCTCAGAAATCAGGTTCTGTCTCATACTTGATAAAATTCGGAGCATTTTTCCCTAGTGGTACATAAAATAATGATGTATCTTAAAATCTATGACCTCTTAGATGAGATGAACTACATTATTTACTTTGCCTTCAATTAACATGAACACTTCCAAGCCAAGGAAAGGCTGGAAACTTAACCTTAGCACTACTCAAATTTTCTATAGCTTCTTATTCTATCTAGCACATTTCCACATGTGTTATTTTACCGTCATTCCAATCCTATGAAATAGATGTTCATTATCATTTCCTTTCACAGACAAGGAATGAAGGGCTACAGAGAAGGTAACTCTGACCACAAGGTCATTAACTCACAGAACCAGGAGTTGAATGCACATTGTCAGGATCCAGCTCTACTCCTACTTCCCCACAGTGACGACTCCTAGACCTGTGCTCCGGAAGAAGTCCCTACTTCCTACCCTACATTTTAACCATGGTCTAACGACTACCTGTGAAACTTCGGTTGTAATCGACAACCTCATTTATCAAGGTAGAAAAAGGCACTCACTGTAAGAATCGTACCCAATATCACTTTGTATTCATGAGCAATGAGAGATATGGAAACTGGGTATGAAATCACTTCCTATTCTTTTTCTGAGTTCTTTTCATTTTTGTAGGCCATAGCCGTCAAAATCCCAGCATCTTCATGTTGATAGACAGAAGCCTTTTTGTACACAAGGAAAGGAATTTCTTAAAAAGGAAGAACGTGCAAAAAACTGCTCTGTGGAATCAGGGCAATACTTTGAGCTGATGAAATGAATAAAGATAGCCAATGTCATTAAACCGCCAGTGGAAAAAATAACCCTCAACTTCAGATTTATTTGAAGACTACCAAAAAGAATGAAACAACACAAAACTGACACAAAAGTCTGTTACTTACAGAGAAGTCAATTAAATATGTCAATCAGCCAATAAAATTCTAATAATCAACCCTTCTTTCCAGCATCACAAGATATTGTTTACCTTCCATTACCCACAAAACGGGCTGTTTGCGGAGGACGGTGAGCTACCCTCAGATTGTCAGGCAGCCAAGCCAATTGAGATGCTCATGCAAACAAAACAGTTAAACTTCCAAATTCCTGGTTTGGCTCAAGAACCAGATTTATTTTGAGAGTTTGACGACTAAAATAAATAGACTCAAAGCCTGAGGGCGGGCAGGTCTACTTGAGACAGGGGCCAGATTGCAGCCAAAGGCAGGGAAAAGAACAGAGGAAATGCTAGAGAGGGGATAGTAAATGAATCTCAGAATCAACTCTGTAATATGGAGACTTAACCAAGGATTACTGTAGTCTCATGCTATTCGATGCTAAAATGTATTGCTAAGGGTCATAAATAAAACAGTACAGGCACTGAGGAGGAATCGATCCAAAAATGGACAGAATATGGTAATTGCACCAAAACAAAGGTGAAAAGATGGACCAGTAAAAAAGTGATTTTTGAACAATGGGCCAGCCATTTGGAAAACCAGGTACACATAAAAAATGAAACCTAAGAATATTAGAAACATATTTTTGTAATCTTGTAAAAAAGGCCTTTCTAATAATCTCAAAAATCAGAAACAAAGTAAATATCCATAAAGGAAAAGATCAGTACAGTTAGCTTATAGTTTCTACATAGCAAAATATTTCCCAAACCAATGTTCAAGGATAAATGACAACCTGAAGAAAAAAAAAACTTTCAACTCGATACTCCCTCCAAATTAAAATATTTCTTTTTTTCAAAAGTCCCTGAAAAATGACATTTTAAAAAATAGAAAGCAATTGGCATGAACAACCACTTCACAAAAGGAAAAGAAAACAAATGACTCTGCCTGAGGGGTCTTATTTGGGTGATGAAATGTTCTACAACTGATTTGCGGTGATGATGGCACAACTTGGTAAATCTAGTAGGAAAGAAAAAAAAATCGTCATTGATTTGTATACTTGAAATGGGTGAATTATATGACATGATAAATATGCCTCAAAAAAGTGGTCAATAAAAGAAATGCTCACAAAAACTCCACCTCCTATGATGGCCTCCCGCACAAAGTCCCACATCACGTGGCCCTAGGTTTCTTCCATCGTCCCTCGTGGCTCTTCAGTGTCCTCGGCTCATTCCTCCGCATCCACAGGCCACCCATCCCCAGGTTCACTGATGAGCTGCCTTCTCATTTTACACAGCCCCTTCCTGGGAATCAGCATGTGCAGCTAACTGGCTCAGTATCAAGAATAGCAACGATGTGCAGTGCCTTTAAGCAGGCGTCTTTCCTATTTCCTCATATATCCAACTTTATGCCTGATGTCTCCACTGCGTTGAATCAGGAACATATTGAATTTACCAGGTTGGGAGGAAAACTCTAAATGCCACCTCTGCTCCCCAGGACCTGCTCCTCCAGCCCTCTCCACCTCTGAGGCTGGTATCTCTACCCTCTCACTTGCTCATGACCAAACTCTGAGATTCCTCCTTGAGATCTTCCTCTCCCTTACTTCCCTCATCCAACCCATCAGCCCCTTATCCTATAATATCGATGTCAAAAATATCTTCTGACTCCATTCACTTCTTTGCACTTCTACAGTCCTCTGACAGTTCAAACTATCATTATGACCTAATGAACAATTCCAAAAGCACCTAATGGGTGTCCTTTTCTATCTCTAATCCATTCTCCCGAAAGTTATTGGCATGATTTTTTTAAATGCAAATAGTTATTGTTGTGGACACTGAGATGCATCCATCAGATTCTGCTTCAGTGAAGGACTTGGTGTCCAGAGCTAAGAGTGATGTCATCCCACCCAGGATTGCTTGGCTGCAAAGGCTGCATTGCCCCAGATCATACCCCGTCCTGGGGAAGCCCATATTTAGCAACGGTTCAGTGTGGAAGTATAAATAAATGCCTAACCACCTCAGCCTCACTGAGACCACTCTGGAGGACCCCTGCCACCTTGTGAGGTCCACCAAGGCTGTCATTTGGCCCAAACCCCACATACCATTCTCTCTGTCTCATTCTTCCCCGTTTCCCCTTCTTCTACAGATGCTAATCCCAAGAGCATTCCTTAATAAACGTCCTGCCCCCTCAACTCTGTCTCAGACTGCATCCTTAGAATGCAAATTGCAGTGGTCTTGTGCTTCCCAGCTTGAAGCCCTGCAGTGGCATTTTGGGGGTCCTAATGATTTAGAGTCCTCTCTTGCCCTTCCCCCTCTCCATGCATGCTAAGCCCCTGTCTCCAAATACACCAAACTCCTACAGGCTTCAAGATTTTTGCACCTGGTGGATCCAAAATAAGGTTTCATCATCTTAACAGGATCCGGACTCCTAGAGACAATGAGAGGCAGACATTGACAGATAATACATGTCATAACTTTATAAGCATCTTACCAGGATGCTTCTATCTTAGAAAACCTGACATTCTCTACAGCCCCTGATATAGAACTTGGCTCACAGAAGACACCCAATAAATAAAATGTGTATGGAATTGAATTATGTGACTTGGCAACAAATTCTAAATTGCAGGGCCAGGGCACTATCAACAAGAGCTTCCAAACCAGCTCTTCTGCTAGAGCTAAAGGCAAACTCTGGTGAAGAAAGGGGATGCAGACAGGAGGTAACTGATGCATGACGTGTACAACTGTCTTACAAAGATGGGGTCAGCAATTCTTTCAAGGCAAACTAAAGCACAGCTTCAGCGATGACTCATACCCAAGGCACTGAAGGAAGCAGCGAGAACATCAACTGTCTCTTTTTAACTCCTGTTTATCACATCTGGGAAACTTCCTTTCAGGGAAACTTTCTTCTTGATTAATCCCACGTGAAGTCCTTTCTCTTCTCCCCTTGAATCTTCGCATGAGTAGACCCAAAACTAAGAATTAGTTTATTCCAGCTACTCATTGTGAATCTCTTCTTTCCAATTCCATGTCCCTTTACTTAATGACATTTTCTTTCCATTCAGGATCCCTATCGATGAATTCCTGTCATTTTGTCATATATATGTGTGTGTGTACATATGCATGTAGTTAACTAAGATGAACTATTATAGTTTTTGAGGCTAACTTTAAAAAATGCTTACAAGGCATTAGGAAAGTAAGTATAGTGATTTAAATAATTGGGAAATTCCAGAAAAAAAATACATACTCCATTTGCATTCAAAAAATTTCCAGTAGAAGATGACCATGCTTCTAAGGGCAGGATAATGTCCCCTTAATCATGAATAATATATTTGTCTTTGAATCTTAGAATTGATAGATAAACAGACAGCTTATATTTTAAAAATCATTATAAAACAGCTCTTTAAAGATGTGAGGAAACTGGACAAACAACAGGCAATATTAGCTGGTAGAAGAAAGGGAAAAACAAACTGCCCCTAAACAAGCCAGAAACTTAATTATCACCTTTCCTAAAATTCAAACACCCAGGTTCTTGTTTCAAGGAGACCTACTCACAGAACATTTTCATGACTAACCTTATGTTTGCAACTGAAGATTAAAAACTAAATATTATTTGACAAGTTTTTATATGACGACATAAAGAGTGGCTGGAGTCTGGCTGTTGACTCAGACATTTCTGCCAACCTCCTTTGCCTGCCAAAATATAGCTTCAATAAGCACACATAAATTTTATTTTTAATAAATAACCACAAAACGGTTTCATAAACAGACTAAACTGTGGATAATTGTAGCTTACAATGAGTATGTGTTACAGTTTCAGTAAATAGAAGTTACACAGTCTGAAACTGGCACACCCTATCTCCATCTTATGGATTGATGGCAAACCAGCTCCTGTTGGAACAGCCCAGTGATTTTCTTGGTAAGAGGCCTACATCCTAACTACTTAGGCTTCTGCCTCCTTGCAGTAACCCTCGTGTTTGTCTCTGCAGACTTAGGTTTTAGAGTCCTGAGACTTTAAAAGGATAGCTGAGGTCTCCCCTTGGTGTCCCAAAAGGGTCTTTGTGGTAAGAAAAATTCTTTATGCCCTGGACCAACATGTAGATACCTATCATGGTTTAAAATGAATAAATAAAGGGCATTTGGGGGGAATAAATACTGATGTGATGAGAAGGAGCCAGTGAGAATAAACTGTTCTTTCTAACTAACTTTTCTTGGAATTTACATGTTCCTTCTACTCAAAGGGTCCTTTTGGGTGACTGCACTGACTTTTCCTCTGCTGGCAGAGTTTGTTTTTTCTTTTTGGTAAGTAAATCAACTGATTCCTTAAGAAAAAAAAGTAGCTTATTGAAAACTTAATGTTTTTTTCCCTCCTTTAGAAATCAGCTTTATTTTTAAGCTTCCTTGACCACACATGTGCTTTGATGAACTACCCTTCCACTCATGAAAAAGAGTTCTACATTCCTAACACTTCCAGCTCCAAGTCTCCAAATTCTCCTTCACTTCACAGTGACCCCAGGAAACAGAGAGTGGGGAAAGTAAAAAAAAAAAAAAATTAATTAACATTTTGAACTTCCTTTTGAAGATGAGGAAAAAGAGCTTTATCTCTAGTGAAAACAGACGCTTTCATGGAAAAAAAAAAAAAGGTGATGATTGATCAAACAGCATTCAGAATTCCAAGCATGCCAAGATTTCGCTGGGTTAAATGGTACAGATGACCCAAAGACCCTCTGATGTTCAAAAATAAATAAAAGGACTCTGGCAACGTGTTCTGCATTCCCACTTGTGCTGGACCATCTCACATGTTGTGCGTTCTACCTGCGGTGAACGTTCCCTCATGTGTGAGCTCGCAGTTGGGATGATTGAGCCACATTGGACTGAGAGCCTTCTCATTGGATGTATGAAACTAGGACCAAGGATGGACAGAACAGAGCAGGTAGTGAGGAGAGGAGAGAAAGGTGGCAGCATTGACACCAAGACGCGCCCAGCCTGGGGACACAGAACGGAGCAGAGCTACGGATCAAGCACTGTATGAGCTCAGGGAGGGAATGACTCATGCTGCCTGGGTTGATCTCCATCAGGAGGGATGCCTTGTGGTGTTTTGTGACCTATGAAACATTGGCAGCCTGCGTGCCGCCTCCCAAAGCTGTTATGCTCTTCAGCACTGCCAAACACATTTCTCATCGTAACCTCAGTCCTCCTCCTGTCTGCATCCTTCACAGCGCAGCCCAAGATCCAGCAGTATTTCTTTAAGCAACCTCTCAACGGGACTCCAGTTAGCCAGTTTTTCTGTCCCCCGCCCTCCAAATCAAATTTAACTCTCTCTCTATATTTCTTGTTAGGCAGTTATATGTAAATAGCCACAGAGGGCACAGAGCAGGGTCTCATTTCCTTCAAAAAGCTTATAATCCCGTGGGATAGACATGTAAAAACTTAATTGGAAAATAAATTGCTGTAAGATAGATGCAAGTAAAATACTGTGAGTTGATTTAAAGAGTTGTGGTAAGTTTATGTTTGATGGGATCACAGAAGTTTTACGTGATGGGCATGTCAACCAGACCAAGAGGCAAGGACACCTTCCACGGAACTCCAAGAAACAACGTGAGAAAAAAGTAAAGATGTCTGAGTAGGTGGCTAAGAGCGTCGCCAGCATAGGCTATGCAGAGGGGGTAGAATAAGAGCTACTGATTTGGGCCTGGTTGAATCCAAACCAAGAAGAATAAAAGTTACTCTATGGTAAATGGGGTGCATTCAAAGTTTTCATTTCGAGGATAAAAAAATGACTTAATACTGGCCTATAATTTAGAATGGTAACTCTGGAAACAGTGAGAAAAGATTGATTGGAGAGACTTCAGTCAGGAGCTAGAATAGACCCATGTTAATGACCCAGATATAGTGGGAATAGAAGATTATATACAAAAGGCTGAAATAAATGTTTTTTTCCACTGCGGACAAGGTTTGACTATTATATGTGCTCTCCCTGCCACCCTTCCTTTTCAACAATCAGGCAAATGACCAAAGAAATCAGATATCAATCAAATTAAATGTTCTCTATTGGAAACAGTGCTGCCTAATAGAAATTTCTGCAAAAAAAGGATAGTGAACACTTGAAATGCGCTCACCATGACCCAATAATTGAATTTTTTAAATTTAATCTTAATTAATTTTCATTTACATAGCCCCAAGTGGCTAAGGCCACCATATTGGACAGTGCAGCTCTAAAGAATACAATTTTACTGACTGAGTCAGGAGATTCCAAGAATTACTGAAAAATTTACCTTGTTCTACCAGTCATCAGACTTAACTGGCTTTGATAGATTTTAAAAATGGTATCTATCTACCTATCAAAAACTCCCTACTAACAAATAAAAGTAGGCAGTGCTAATATTTAGCTCAAGTGTGACCAAAATTCAGAAACATTTTCACGTCTAAAAGGAATCCCTTTGAGCAATTCAGAAGGCCCATCTAATCTCTAGGTCTACTTAGCCTGCCAATGGTGGACGGGAGCGTGGACATCAGGAGAGTTCGGCTGGTTCTGTCAGACTTCACAGAAAAGAATTGCCTCTTGACTATACATTTTCCAGTGACTGCTGCCTGGTGAGTCATTACCCCATTGTAACTGAAGCCCAGCAGGATGGCCGTGGGGTGTACTGAAATGTTTTTATAAGTTGATTTGTGGTGTTAAGTTTCTGGATCACAGTAATGATTTTGTTCAATATATTTTCCTCTGTGGGTTTGGAGCCAGGAATTATGATTAGCTCTTAAGACTTTAACTTTGAGGTTTTTTTATAGTTATTTCAAGAACATCTTTCTGCAGTTTTCTTGGAAATTGACTGCTTATTACATGAATTCAGGTACTCTGAATGTCACGGCTACCAGTCAGCTATCAGGACTGGTGACTTTAGCACTTCACCCCTTCGAACCTCTTATGGGACACTAATAGCAAACCAGGTAAAACCAGAATTAGGCAACTTTTCACTTGCTCAGTCTCTCTAACAAAATTCACCGGGAAACACTGGAAGAAATATAGCACCAGGAAGATTTTTTTGAAACACTTTATTTATACATTGGCTTTCTCCAATGGAACAAGTGTTTGGAAGAATGGCTATAATAATATGAATCTCTGATAACCTTTAAAAACAGGAGAGATTGCCTTGAAACCGTAATGAAAGGCATAAATGTGCCTAAAGCCACAAAGAGAAAATAGTGTTTTCAAGCTGTGGGTCACAATCAAGTAGGTCAGGAAATAGATTTAGTGGATTAGAAACAAATGTAAAAATTAGAACAGAATAGGGTGTGATAGGATAAGATAGCATAGCATAAAGTAAGCATAGAATAAAATAGAAAAGAAAAGGAAAAAGCAGTGTGTATTACACATATTGAGGGAGAGAAAATGCTATATCATAAAACTGTCGGCAAGTTGCATTTGTGTGAGTTGTGATGAAAATAAGCAGTTTTTTCATAGAACATTACTGAATAGAGAGCTTGAAAACCACTGAGTACCACAAGTCAGGACTTGAAATTTCCTGTTGAATATATTGTTCCATGTGACAAATATTGATTAAGCATCTATTTTATGCCTGATATTAGATTCAGTTATGAGAACATAACTGAATAAAACTGAACATATGGTTCCCTCAAGTGATTCACCATCTAACAATATGTACATACAGATAATTACAATATAATGAACACTACAATGGATGCATGAAGAGGCTGGGAACATGGCAAAGGGAACCTCTGCTTGTGCATGTGACGAAAGCAGACAGGAGGCATGGGGAAAGTTTTACAAAGTGCAATTGGATTTGTCCTTGAAAAGTAAGTGACTTGGGAGTACAGAGAGAAGGGCCTTCTAAGAAGACAGACTATCTTATGTAAGGGTGGAGATGTGAAATCTATTGTGCCTACAGTCTGGAAGATTCTTGAATGTCATTGCATATTTCTGTCATTTAATAACCTTCAAACCTAGAGGTATAGTGAAAGTTGAGATATTTTATTTCATTACTTTTGAATTGTTAACAACACGGTAGTACTTGACTGACATCTTAAAACTATCACTTTTAAAAGCAAAATTTTTCAAAGAAAAGTTTTCAAATGGGCCAAAACTTATTATTCCTAGGAAAAGAAACTAAAGTTATTTGTATACTAGGATTTAGAAAGTCATCTATAGCTCAAACTCCTTTCTTTTGGTGGTTTGGACTAAGCAAATATTTATTGGAAAATAAGATAGTGTAATAATAAGAAAATCAAGGAAATTAAACCATGCATTTGCATACTTATAACTGTTATAGGACGTACATCATTTAACTTAATTTCACACTTATAAAATTTACATTATATCGGGCTTTTGGGTAGAAACTGAGGTCCAGAACCAGACATGTGTGTCATGAACAATCACAAAAGGCTTTTGGAGCCAATTTAGGCAGCATGTGTGTGCTTTATAAGCATTAAATTATAGTGAGTTGAAAGTAAATACTTCAAAATAAAACTTTTCATAATGATATTTTTCTTGGTATCATTTGCATTTGAGTGTGAATATATCCAGTATTCATTTCAAATTTATTTCCTCTTCTTTTCTTTGTCAATGATATCTGACAGAAAGCTTTTCAAAGAGCATTTCAACTTATAGGCACCAAATGATACAGCAGATTCTAACAGAACTTTACATATTAATCAAAACAATTGCTAAAAGAGATAACTGATAAATTGTGTAAGACTAGGTAAATCATCTTAATCATTCTAAAGTAGTGTGTGTGTGTGTGTGTGTGTGTGTGAATCATTTTTCTTTAAGATGGAAAAAAACCTTTCAATTATTTTTCAAATAATCTCACAAATGCAAATGACCCTTTTATCTTAGATTTCATATCCATGGGAATTGCCACTGTAAGATTTTAACATACCTTAACAAAATCTTGCTCTCCAGAAAACGATCGCTTTTTTAAAAAGAATAATAACTTTGATTTGAAATGAGAAAAGAAGTAATATCATTTCCAAGTTTCACCCATAGTACATTTTTAAAATGAAAATCAAACCTCCATGCTCAGGTACCCCTGACATTTTTCAGGTCTTGGAAGAAGAGAGGAACAGCAATTACAACTGCAGTCTCTACCTAAGATGTAAAAGTCAAACAATTCCCAAAAAGCTATAAATTTGTAAAGCAGTTCTTAAGCATTTTCCAGAAGAAAGAAAAGGGATTATGAGTTAGCTTGCGTTTGGGTTAGCCTCCCATCCGGCAGGCAGGAGTGAACAGTGGGTTGAAAATATATGTATCTCGGAGGAAAAGCTGCCGCTGCTTTCTCCCACTGCCTGAACGCTTATAGTGCCAGATTTTTCAAATTCTTTTCTATCTTGGAGGAACCAGATATCTACACGAGCACCAAGATGGGTGCCTTTCTTTTTAGCAGGACTTCAATTGTCTACCTGTTTACATAGCAGGAACTCTGTAATTTCATCCCCACCACAAAAGACAATCATTATGATTAAATCAGGCGCTGGTTTAACAAGGTACACCTAATAAGCACTTCTGCTCATCAGCTCTTGCACAAACAACATTCTTTCATTGTGTAACGTGACAGAGAACTGGATGTTTGGGTCCTGTGGCAGCCTCTGACACCAGGCACCACGTGCTATCTCTTGACTGACTTTTCACTGGAAAGCAGAGACGCCACTCCATCCCAGAGACCATCACCTCAGTCCATGGAGCCCATATGAGAGCAGGAAAGGGAGACATTTTTCCCACTATTTGCACTCACCGTGGGGTTTTGGTACACTCTACACCTGAGGACATATCTCTCAAAGCACATGGCAGAAAGAATGTGCCTCAAAGAACATGACTTTTTCCCAGTTTTTAAGTTTCCTCCTCTTTGTAAACTTTATCAAACAGACACGTGTGCATGTACACACACACACACACACACACACACACACACACACACACACACACACACACACATACCCCCCACACACAATTTAAAGAAAGCAGGTGAAAACCAAAAAGATCTTGGGGAATGCAAAAGAAAAAGAAGACAAAGCTTCAGAAGGAGAAAGTAAAATGCATGTAAATGCAAACACAACCTGGGATAAGAAAGAAGCCTGAAGGAAAACAAAATATGTTTCAGCTCTGTAAAAAGGAAAATACCTCAAAGGAGCAAAAATCACCCAGCAGAGTTACAGCTCATGAGCGGACGTATGACCTATTCCTTTCAAGCTCAGTAAGAAAACAGGTGGCTAAGCTGTTCCCATCTGTATCCAGTATCCTGGCTATTTCTGTGTTTCTGTCTCCATATCTCATATTTTCCTTCTTTTTTTTTCTTTTTTTAAATCTCCCTCCTTCTCAGGAGGTGAATGGCAAGTGGCCTTCTGTAAATGACTATTCTGCCTTCTGGGTTGAGGAATGTGGAAGAACCATGTCAGGAATCCTAAGCAGCCCGGCAGCGCTACGTTTAAGCAGAGCTGTTGTTTGTAGGACAGAATGTGATTGAGCCTGGCCACAGGAATAATAGAGCTAATGTCCTCAGAAATCATTGCAGTTCATATTTCCTATCTGGGGACAACTCAAGGTTAAAAAACAAGCTGATGGAGTCGCAAAGACACAGTAAAGGATTCTAGCATGTCACTTATTTAAAGAACTTTTTTTGACTTATTCCTTCCATGCATTTCAGGGTTTGGGGCAGGAGAAGCAGCCCTCTTGCTGAGTTTTTTCAAATCCTGCCTTCTGCAGCAAACCTCACAGCTACACCCACTCCAAATAATATTATGCACTCATGTAATAACTCACATAGGAATACATTTCTTCCCAAGAGTTTTTTTGCTGTCTTTTAAAGGAATTACGTATAAAAATATGACAGAGCTTCCCAAAACTTGTATTAGAAAAAAGAAATCAGAAACCAGAAAAGGCTATGTGTGTGTGTGTGTGTGTGTGTGTGCGTGTGTGTGTGTGTGTGTGTGTGTGTGTATGATCTATGATCTTCTTTTTAACTTGTCTCCCCAACTTGACTTTTTAACGTTCTGTGTATGTTTTTGCATGTATATATCTGTTCACATAAAGGTAACATTTACAATTCACTGTCAAAAAGTTATACATAATAAATAACCTAAGGACTATTATGGATTTTCAATGATCAAATCATGATCCAACTTTTGGCCTGGTCCTGCAGGACCACATCTGGGTAGCTGCTCATCAAGGAGAAGCAAATTCATCCACAAGGGTTTAGACCCTATTTATGACCTCATTTGCTTGTGGTCCCCAACTTTTAGAGATCATGTGCACTGCCTTGAAATCTCTGATCCCTTCCTCAAATTCCAACATCCCCTCTCCTGACCTAGTTATCAGAATAGCTGCCCTTCATAAGTGGATTCTGATGCTGATAGTAATGGAGACGTTTATGATATGGTGTGACGGGAAGGATGATAGCCAACAACTACAGAACTATTAGTCGGCAAGCATTAAGTTAAGCATTTTTCATGGATTATTTTATTTGATCATTATAACAACCCCATGAGGTAAGACTGAACCCTGTTTAACAGGTGAAGAAACTGAAACACAGAAGTATTAGGTGAATGTCCTACTCAAGGCCACATGCTAGTAAGTGACAGAGCCTGTGCCATTAACCCTGTCTCCTGCCTCCTGCGATGTGCATGCAGGTCCTGAGCTACTGACAGTCTGGTCTCATCCCCAGGATGCTCAGGCCAGGGGCAGTGCGGGTGGGGTGCAAGTGACTAAGTGTGCAATGTATCCAGCTGAGCACCTTTAAGAAAAGCTAGAGCCGATTGCTCCACAATTGATTGGGCTATGGAAGGATTCAAAAATGTAAGGGGCCAAAACAAGCAAACTGTTTCACAATCTGGCTATTGCTTTCACACAGACAGAGCCAGAATCCCTGTAAGCAAGGCCAGTCTACAGCAACACGGAGAACATGGGCACCTCCCGGGGATATTCTTCACCACCTTCCCAACCAATGCACCCAAAATATGCTTTATATCAAAGACATCTAGCTGTGTTCTGATACTCCACATGAGACCTGAAATAAACTGTAAATATGATAATCAAACCCACGATCACACAGGGAAGTCAGGAAAGAAGCAGAAATATTTTGATATTAAAGAGTCCTAAAAAAATCAAAGGTCCACAGTTGCCGATTCCCCCCCTTCTCACATGCATGCACACATGCTCAGCCATGCACACACACACACACACACACACACACACACACACACACACACACAGTGAGCTACCCAAATGGAAGGCAAAAATAGTTCAAGAGCAGTAGGCAAAATTAGAAGCAAGTGCTCCAAATGAGCAATGAAAATAAGAGGGAAAAGTCTTTCATTCATTCTATTCTGTAATGATTCATTCTACAGTTATTGAGTATCAAGCCTAATGGGTGTACATCCAGGAGCTGCCAGTTCAGTGCAAGAGCTAGACACACAAACAAATGGCGAAGTAGAGAAAATTCACCTCTTTTAAATCAGTCCTTTTTTTGTGAATGGCTGTGTATCTACATTCATGTAAGTTTTCAAATAGTTTTGAAACAAAGCCTATCTATGTTGCTTTGGGGTTCTGCATATGTCTTCTCCACGAGTGGATGGTCAACTATTAAATATGCCTAGTTTCAAGTATCAGTAAATCTTGTTCCACATTTCATTTCTTTACCCTTTTGGCTCACTTCCTGAACTTCAGACATCCATCACCTGACTTCACACACTCTCACGTAACTTCAGGTCATGTATCCTAGTGCAGTAATGAGAGGGCCCGTGTTATAGTAGGTGCAAGACCTGTCCTTTCTCACGAGGATCTTAGAATTGATTATGGGAATGAGACAGTATAAAGTATACAGATAACTTTGCCACAGAAGGGTTGCAAATTACTATTAGAGTTAGAAAGGTAAAATGGGTTAGATTTCGTTTAGGGAATTCAAAAAGATAGTGCGTTGTTTTTTATTTAATGTAAAATCTTTAAGACAAAGTGTTTTTTAAAAGGGAGGGAATAAAAACCAAAGTCATTACACTTCACAAATTTTTAAAAAGATACTAGCCAATGTCTCTTATACCCGAAGACTTCAGCACGGACTTGGGTTTAAGAACTCGAAGCAGGGGGACTTAGAACCTTCATGGTGGTGATGAGTCTGTCATTGGTGATGCTCACACTTGGAATACTCATGGGGAAGAGCTCTAGCTTCCCACATGGTTTGAGTCAGGGGCTCAAATAAAGGCATTAGAATAAAATATTTCTCTATCTCCTGACTGTCTTGTGGGTTGACTTAATTTTCAGGCTGAAAGTGGTGACTCATGACAACTCTCGGTTCATAATCTCCCTCATTGACTCGAGCAGAGAAGAGAAAACGCTCCTTCGAGGAGTTCCTGCACATCGTCTGGACTCACCCCTTTGCATCTCTGAAATGATCACCGTAGTCCAGGGGTTTTAATGCACTGAACAGCCAAGCCAGGGTCACAGGCTCCACTCCTGGCGTCAGCTATGAAGTCCTACCTGAATCAAGTAGACAGAACGTGGAAGAGGATGGTCAGCAAAGAGAAGGAAGGAGCATCTGATGCTGGATAATTCAAACAAATATTCTCTACACATCGTGTTCTTCCGAACGAACATCCACGAATCCCATATTCCCATCACTCAGGAAGCAGCATCAATGAAAAACATAGGACAATTAAAATATAACTGTGGTTTTGAACTAAAGCCTGTATATAAATAATTGATTCTTAAATCTATGTTTGCCTTACAATGAGTGATTCTAAGTCCCAAACCCGTTTTCTTCTCTGAGGTTAACTCTGGATCCTTAGTCCCTCCTCCCGAGCTCAGTCATGCCTGTGTTCACAGGGCTCCCCTCCCGCGACGTGGGAGAGCTTCTGAAGAGAAACTAAGTGCTGGCTCTTCAATCAAGTGTGTGTTGAAAAATGGAGAAAAACGGCATCCCTGAAATTTATCAAGCAAAACAGGAAAAAAGCAGACTATACTCCGGTTTGCCCACCATGCAGCTCTGTTCTCAAGCTTTTCTACTCAGGTGTGGAAATTGTATAATTGTATAATAGCTCTGAGAGCACTGCTTAGTGCCAGGAATGAGGAGAAAGGTCAAGGGTCATAAATGCGCACTGATGTTTCATCCCACGGCAGATCATTCGTTTAGCTAATGTAATCATAAAGGTTGACCAACACTCCACAGCCACGACTCCAAACATGCTCCGACACCTGCCTAAACATACACACTCCTCTGGCTTTTCAGATATTTATCATTGTGCTTTCAGAAGAAGTTTGTTTATATAAGTTTTTTATTTTAGGTGCTTCAAATTCTCTTTACAAATAAGTCAAGTTATGCATGAAGCACATCTTATTGTCAGGAAAGTATCAGGTCCTTAATACGTGTATTACGTGTTTTATTGGTTGAACTAGCAATACTGCCTAATGGGGTATATGTTGCCCCGCTTGAGTCGGGCACATAATAATTTTAACAAGGCCCTGTAGGGGCCCTTCTGGAGACAACGCCATGACTCAAAAGGATGACTAACATTCAGAATTCCAGACATCATGGTAGATGCCAAGGGGAGAATTGTCTTAGCTTGTACTCTATTTGGGGATTTCCTGATTTCACTATTTCTCTTGCCAGCAAGTAAAATGGGTTTCATCTATATTTAATCTAAATTAAGTCAAAGTATCAAGCTCTGAAATAAGTCTCATCAAATCCACCAGCTTTGTCTAAATTAGATTGATTTTCTGAATTGATATGGATTTTCTGCCAAAACTATTTCACTCATAAAAACTGATATGTAAGAACTCATGCAATTGAGAAGTTTTATAAGTATCTTAAAACATGCCTGATGAAATTATACACTTATATGATGACAACTCTGATATATTCAAAAATAAAAGTTCAGCACCACACATTGTACAAGCCCAAGGACTTGCTGCCCTTCGTGGGAATGGTGGCCCATGGAGATGTACAGAACAATGACACATGACATACAACACTTTCTTAAAATGTAATGTGTGTGTGTGTGTGTTTGTGTGAACACATATCACTTTCTGTATCTATCATCTATCTATCTATCTATCTATCTATCTATCTATCTATCTACCTAAAACTAGATTCAGTCTCTCAGAAATTTTTCCTCTGCTCAATAGATAGTAAATTTGCTTGGAATTTCCTAATGCATTTGTAATGTGGCAGCTACTCCAAGCCATTCATATCCCCTACTGCCACTGTACTTTTGATGAGTTGTATTATGACTGAGTTTTCCAGACATGTATGCCTTGTCCATAATTGTTAAGTAATCCATTCTGGTTTCTTTCTTCCCATAACATGTATAATACTGAGGTTTGTGCGTGTGCATATGTGAGAGACAGACAGGTAGATTGAGGCAGAGATAGAGACAGAGAGAGAGAGAGTACAGTACTCATTTATCTCAAAGCCATGGCAACCATAAGGAAAGTTCTTCATAAATCAGGAGAACAGGTGTCCTGTGCATACCAGGAACTAATCACATGAGCTTATGCTAGCCACTTCCTCTTCTGAGTCTTAATATAACTTTTAAGTTGCACATTTAATTTAAAGAAGGTGAAAATTTATTAGTTGCTGATGGTCTACTTAGTAGGTTCAGAAATACACAGAACCTATCCCTAGTGGATTTAACAACAAAAACAAGCTGTATGCTGCTGTTAAGACTTACAAAAAAGTCACAAGATTAAAAGAAAATTGGGAATTCTGACATATGGTGTAATATTTTCTCTTAGCTAAAGTTAATGTGAATTAGTGGTAATAAAACTACCCAATTCCAAAAATGAAAACCAAGCAGGACTGTAACTGGAATAACACTTAGCTAATCTATCCAAACTGGATTTTAACCAAGTTTCCAGAGTAGAAGAGACTTATGACTGGTCACTAGTTTCCAGTACAAGTTTGAGTTTTCAAAATATTTCCTTTGAAAGAAAAAAAAGGACAGAAAACCAATTTTGAACTTTAAAGAAAAAAACCTTTGCTGCATATATTCCTGGAATCCAGCTTAGTGCTGTCTCATTTTTTTCCCCTTACCTTAACATTTCCGTAAAAAGGGACGTTGTCCAATTACATGATCCTTTCTTTGTTGCAAGGACATCCTCATTTACTATCCTGGAGAAATGAAGGGTGAGCTTCTGTAACAATATAGCTTTTTATGTACTTCATCCTCACTATTGAAGAAATCCATTTATTCTTCCCTTATTTCCTCCTATCTAGATTTTCCTATAAAACATATATTCACACTATGCTGATTTAAATCTATGGGAAATCAATGTCTTTTTTAATTCTCCAGAGACTTAAAGAAATAACCCATTCTCAGCAGCAGCAAGATTATATTCATAGAGATAATTTGCCTGTGAAATATTACCTAGCAGTCTGTTGAACCTGTTGCCATCACTTTGCTGTGTGGTGTATTTTTCTGACTAGACAGCATTTGGAAATAACAATGTTTCAACTAGTAAACCTGATAGGAAAGCAGTCTGGCCTTTTAACTAAGGTAGTGATGCCTAGAGCTATCCCGCGCATTTGTGTCAAAGTCAACTCTTTCCTACTACCCTGAAAGATTACTTTTGAGATGAACAAGTTGATGTTTAACACCAAGTCAACCAGCAGCCTTCTTAAAGTTCTTAAGATCTTAGAGATCATTACATGGGGGACACTGAGCTTGGAAGGATCCACCGACAAACTTTGTCCAATGGACAGCACCACGGACATCTGAAGTGGTTAAGGGGCATATCCAGACGTAGCCAGCACCCCCAGGGGGTTCATGCCAGAATCAGAACACTGGTCCATCTCCTAAGGCTCAGGACCAACCTTCCTGGTTTTCAAATTATTCAGTAACATTTTGACATGTAAAAATATTCATAATGCATGTGCTTCTCATTTTGCTGTGCATACAGGATAAGATTGCATTTCAGAGGATGGTCTGGCAAAATCATCGATAGCTTCGCTAGAAAAAGAGAGGTGTTTTCCCCTCAGCCCTGGGAACATCATCTCCTGTAAATCCACCCACAGGCTGGGAATTCCCATTACACAGCAATCAGGGGGTTCCTCTACATCTACAAAATGCATTTTAAACCAAAAGTGTCTCTCCGTTGAGTCATTGTGGAGAGGAGGCAGCATTCTCCATGTGGTTCTTCTATGGGGAAGGCAAGGAAACCCTCAGAGGTGCTTGAGCTCATGTAAAGGCCACGTTGAGGCCCTTTCATGCCTATGAACTGAATAGTACTTGTCCATACCTCCTGCCCTGACCCTTCTGCTCTTCCAGCCCCTCCTCCACAGCCTCAAGGAAGGACTAAGGAGGAAGCTCCTGTTCCTCCTCCCATCACCCATCGTCTCATCTCAAAGAGGAGAAAGATGGGAAGAGCATCTCTTGGGGTTGGGGTAGGAGCAGGTTATGTGCCTCTCTCATGGGCCTCTCTCTGGACACAACCTGCCCTTGAAGCAAGTATTTTCTCCCTTCCCTCTGTTTATCTTCCTCCAGGAAGGCTTCCTCCTCCAGTTACACAGCCTGTGACAGGGCAGATAGATAGTCCAAATTACATTTTGGTATTGGGTCCCAGCCATATCCTCCTTATTTCCATAAATAAAATTCACTCCTCTCTCCTGAACCCTAGAGACAATTTCTGAATCGGCTCAGTGTCTGGCTGGGGGAAACAGAGACCAGATAAATTGGCCCCTTTAGAAGCTTTGTGTGGAGAAGGAAAAGAAGAGACAGATCCCATGGAAACTCTGCTTTAAGCTGGAATGTTCACAAACAGAGTTCAGAGAAGTCTGTCTTGCTCTTATTTGCTTTGGACCAAGACAAAGTGGACATTTCACCATATTACAACAGGGAAGAAACCAGGTGCGACTGGTCCACCTCTGATTAAGCTGTGAATAGATTCATGGAAGAAGTGAAAATGGTTACAGTTACCTGGAGAGAAGCCAGATGGATTGTTAACAGAGCTGGGATGGGGATGCTGGCTCGGGGCAAGGTGACGTGTCAGACAGAACCCGGAACCAGGGACCTGCCTCGGCTTCTAACCCAGGCTTTGCCTCCTATTAGCACTTAGCCTTTGAGTGTTTTTCTATGAAGGAAGGATAACTATTTCCGCATAAGGTCATTTTTAAGACAATGTATGGAAAAGCCCTTAGAGAACAGTGAAGAACAATAAAAAATTGAAAGGATTTTTATGTTAAAAAAAAACTGGGAAACAACTAGAAGAGCTAAATAACTGAGCACTGTAATGTTTTCAGACGGGTGGGTCTCAGATGAACGAAGGGCTCTGATTTGGGTAGGAGAAGGGAAGGTAGAGAATTAGGGCAGGACCAGAACAGAAAGGGAGAGCATCAGGAGACCCTAACTCAGCTCAAGCCAACACTGGCCTTTAAATCTCCCCTTGCAAACTAGAAAAGGATACCCCTACCTCTAGGCAGACAAGCCCTTTACTCAGCTGCACAGTGTCACATAATGGACAGGGCTTATACTTCCACCCCCATTTATTTGTCCTAATAGCTGGTAATGCTACACATCACTGCACAACCTGCCCAACTGCACATGGCAGCCCTGGGGCAGCTCCTGGCTCTGAGTGAGCTTGGGTAGCCAGTCTTCTCTATTTTCTGGTTTCTGCCCCAGGAAAGCTGGGATTATAATCATGCTTGCTATTCTCACCCAGTTGTAGGGGTTAAGTGATATACATGAAAGCACTTGGGGAACTATATTCAATCGCAGAGATTATTACAGAGCAGCCCGAACCAGGTCTCCTCAGCTGGGCAGGAGGGAGGAGGGAGATCATGAGGCCCAGCTGACCATGAGCAGGTTGGCAGACACACTGCATTTGGTGCAAGGAGGAGACGTGCTCCTGAACCCACAGGGCATGCCAGACATTTCCTCTTGTTACTCTTCTAAGCTAAGGGAGGCCACTGTTTCTCTTCATGTTTTGTGCAACTGCCCGGAGGCCATGGTGACATTTTTGCGTATTTTATCAATCAAATAACCAAAACCTGAGACCATGTGCACATCACCTATATCAAATCCCTTCTCTCACAATCACCGACTTATCATCCTCCCCAGGTCTCTCAGGCCTTTGTATCTTTTCTCACACTTCCTGTAATTTATTCAACTCAAGATGCACTTCTGTCCCATTTAATCATTTAAACAGACCTTTGGTGCCTATTTAATTGATTCTTTTTGAGTTTTAATTTGCATCTTTGACTTTGCCATCCTGATTTCTTTGACTAACCCTCTCTCTGCATGACATATGTTTATGCTTTAACAGGTTTCCGATATTCTGGAAGACTTCAGAGGCCAAGGTTGAAAAAAAAATGCCATTTTAAATAGAACCCTATTTGATTGGCTAGGCAACTGAGCAAAATCAACATTCTAGCTTAAGGAAACAGATGACCAGGGTCATCTTTTAATGCCCAGCTTCCCAGAGGCAATCTGACTAGCTCCTAGGTTGGGCCAGGACCATGCAAATGTGGAATGAGATCCATTGATCAGAAATATTGAGGGTTACCTATGAAGGGTTTCAATGTGATTATACCTCTTTATGATTTAGGGACCTATTACTATTTGTTCCCCCTGTTTTTGTATATGCTTTTTGTTGGGGGCAGAGGGGTGTTGGAATGGGGAAAACACACTCAAATTAATAAACTGGTATGTTTGGGAAAACAGGGAACACGCAAGTGGTTCAGCAACGGTGTGTGTTACATTGCCCATCGGGAGCAAGGTTTCTGTTTTCAGTTCTGTGCAGACTAAATGTAAATGGAATTACATAAAGATTCCTATAAATTAATAATATTCATGGCAGGTCCATATGATAGGAAGAAGGGGAGGGAAGCAAGGTGCTATGATTCTGACTTCATGAGCCCATGTGGTAGGTAATTCAAGAGGGTCTTCCCAGTTCTCCACAGGGGTCCCTAACCCTGGGCTTGGATTACATAAGTGATTGAATTTTTACTGGAATCCTGCCACTGACCTGATACAATCCTTCTATTTTTATTTCCTCATTTATATAATGAGAGCCGTAAGATGGAAATTATTCCCAAGTGTTATTATGCAAGGGAGTTAATATATTTTAAACACCCAGAAACTCTACCATATGACAGAAAAGTACTGAATATTATAGATGCCACATGAATATTTTTATATCCAAAGGAAAAAACTATTAGTCAAGTTGTAACCACAAACATAGAATCTTTAAACTTGTAATGTTGATGTGTAATTTCTGCCAAACAACAAGAAAACATTCCAAATCTTTCATTTATTTTAATGAGTTTTAGTTCCAACTATATTGGCACTCAATTTTTAAATATGCACTCATTTTATTATTGTTACATTCAAACACTCCTTCATGAAAAGCAGTGGACTGACCTCAGATGCGTAAGACCTTGTTACAATGAATACACTGCCTCAGTGCTTCTCCGTGGATCAGTTATAAGACCTGAATTCTGAGCATACAAATGTAATGTTATAAGTAATATCAACATCTCCTTTATGTTTTTCTGAAATCTCAGTCATTTGGGTGTATTGAAATTGTAAATGTGAACTGGATCCAACCTTTCAATAACAGACCCATGTATTTCTGTAGTCTTGATATCAAACATAAAATTTCCCATCCATGCTTGTGGGAACTCTAATTGGCCTCCCATTTTAGTTCCTCTATAATTGCTGCTGAGTTCATCGATGTGTTTGAGTTGGTGGTAACGTGGGCCAGACCTAAGAAGCCTGAATATAGATATTCAGGAGATCAACCTTTATAGAGATGTAAAAATGCAAATTATATAGAGGGACAAAGACAGTCTTGATAGTAAAAGAACAAAATTGGAGGACTTAGGTTGTTCGATTTCAAGGCTCACTCTGAAGCTACAGCAATTAAAACAAGTGATATCAACCTAAAAGTAGACAAATAAATGAACCAGAGAATATGGAAATAGAGCTCACATATGCCACTCACCTGTTTCTTACAAAGACAAAATTGAAGTATACAGAGGAGGTGTTTTTTTAAATAAATAATGCTAGGTCAGTTAGGTATCCATGGGGGGTAAAAAGTATCTGACCCCTATTTAATACGATGCACAAAAATCAGTACCTGACAGACTATAGATAAAAATATGGAAAACAAAATAATAAAGCTTCTGAGCCTAAGGTAGAATATCGTCATGCTTGTGGAGTAGACAAAGTTATCTTACACATAATACAAAAAAGAACTAGTCACACAAGAGAACCTTGATAAATTGCACTACATTAAAATTAAGAACTAACTTTTTAATTTATTAAAACTGAATTAATCTCAATTTATCAATTAATTAAGAGATTTCAAAAGCATTCCACGTTGAGGGAAAAGTGTTTTGTCATACAAAAATATAACAAATAGCTTGGGTCCAAAATATTTGTTTAATATCTACAAATCAATAAGAAAATTTTAAAAGCCCAATAGAAAAATAAGCAAAAGACCTGCATGGGCATTTAATTCAAGGGGATGTCCAAATGCCCAACAAACAAATACACAAAAGGATGCTAAAGCCTATTTGTCATGTTGGAATACAAATTACAACTAGGTGACAAACCACCACATACCCACCAAAAAGGTAAAAATTAAGAAAATTAACCATTCCACAGTAGTTAAAATGTGGCAAATGGAACATTTAAATATTGACAGTGGAACTGTAAATTGGTACAGCTGACTTGGAAAAATATTATCTTCTAAACCTGAAGATACCATATCTTTAAACACACCAATTCAACTCCTAGGAATACACTTATAGGAGTTGCATGCATACATGCATCAAAAGATTGGTACAAGAATGCTTATAGCCCCTCCATCCACAATAGCACAAATCAGAAACACCACTAACATCCACCAGCAGTAGAATAGTAAGTAAATGTTAATCTATTCATACTATGGAATTCTTATTAGCAATGGGAATAAACCAACTACTGCTATTCACAACAGCATGGATGAATCTCATGAATATAATGAGCAAGAAAAACCAGATACAAAGAAATGTCTGCTATAAGATTCCATTTAGACACAGTTTAGAAACAGGCAAAACTAAGCTATGGTGGCAGAAGTCAGGAATTTTTACCTTTCAGGAGAGGTGGCCACTGAATACACAGAGCTCAAGGGGATGCTTCTTGGCCACTAAAATATTCTGTTTCTTGATCTAGGTACATGGGATCACTTTGAAAGTTCATCGAGCCATCTATGATACGTGAACTTCTCTGAATAGAAAATGTAGTCCAATTTTTTTGTTTTCTTAGAAAAATTATATAGCCATTCTAACCTTCAGTGTTCATGCTTTGCTTAGAAGTTATTATTTAGACTTTAGAAACATTATCATGTATGTTTTTATATTTAATGTCTCATCAACTTATGTTATTTAGCACTTTATAACTGCTCTGGATGGTAAATACCATATTACACCTCTTTGTATCTCTAGCCCTGCAAATCCAAAGAAGTATTCATAAACATTCTTTGATAATGACACAATCAAAAATAGACAAGCATAGATGGACATAAGAGAGCTGCTAACACATCCATGCATAGAAGAACACACTTGTAGATATCTGTGGCACACCATAATCCATACACTGGTCCTTCTTCCAAACATGAGAGAAAGAATATTCACTGAGTATTTACTAAGTTCCATTGAAGAGCCTTAGATTTAACAAACATTACTTCCATGTGTACTCTCAAAACACTTTGAATTAGGCGCTATCATTGCAGATGAGGAAACTGAGGTTCCAAAGATTTTAACACCTTGTCCAAAATAATGTAACTACAACACTCAGAGCCAGAATGGTTCTGTGTATTAACCAGAAGGTAGAACAAAACATTCCCCCTTTTCTATCTTCTCCCCTGGATTCAGTTTAGAGCACTGTCAGGCAAAGTCCCCTGCCTATCCCCAATCTCCTTCATGTAATTCAAACTAGGCAAATCAGAGTTCGTCTGTCTGAAAGCTGATCCGAGAGCAAAGGGCACAAATACTGGACTCACCCCAGGGGTGACATTCTTCCTTTTTACTTCCTAAACTCCCAAAGTTAACCTGCTCTCTTCTGCATTCCCTCAGATTCTGTAAACCACCCCACATCTTTCCAACAAATTGCTTTTCTGCTTAGACAGAAGTAGTTCCTATGGTTGCAGACCAAGTACCCTAGCTGAATCTTCAAGAAACATATCAGAGAGACGAGAACAAGACCCAGAGCAGACTGGCCACTTGTGCAAGCTTTCCATGCAGAGCAGGCACGTGATCAGACCCTCCCCTACTGCTCATTTCTCCACTCCATGTTCCTGGCCAAATGACAGCTTTTGTCCCTGCGTTGAGGAAACATAACTGTGATTGTGTAAAGGGTCCCCTTTACAACAGCGTTCTTTTTTTTCAGCTGCAGTGGACTCTGCCAAGTACCATGATCCCCGGGCAGCATGCTCCCATTGCAACTTCCACAGCATCTTGGCAGTTAAGCACTGCTGGCTTTATATTGTTCTTTGTTTCATGTGCCATCTCTTCTAATTGTTTGTTTCTTATTCTTTATATTCCTCATACTGCTCAGCATAAAGTTAGCACTCTGAGGTTGATCTGAAACCACAAATAAAAGTGAAATGCCTCCTTGTTGTCCATTATTTTAGTTTCAGTCTTCATGGGCTAAGGGGAAGGGACCACTTAAGGACAGATCATGATGCTAAAATATTCTCCAACCATCTCTGTGCTGTCTTCATGAATATACCCATTTCATAATGACATAGAAATAGGGTATATGTGCTCTACCTCACTTTCATAAATGCCAGCTACTTTGTATCTTCTTTAGCTCCATTCAACATTCCAAAGCCACCCTAAAATGCCCTTCTCCAAAACTGTTCAAAATAT
This sequence comes from Manis javanica, assembly GCF_040802235.1. Lineage (NCBI taxonomy): Eukaryota > Metazoa > Chordata > Mammalia > Pholidota > Manidae > Manis > Manis javanica. The sequence goes on along the minus strand of NC_133167.1, from coordinate 11,017,102 downwards.
TTTGAATTAAAAAATATTCAAAAAAAATTAAACTCATTCAACTCTTTACCTGCACTGTCCCCATTGTTAGCTCTTACGTTTAATATTCTGGAGGTTGCAATGAGGCTGTCATCTCATTGCAATCAGGAAAAGAATCCATTTATGTTTGTTGTTTTGAACTTCATGCCAAAACTTATATCACTGAATAGAATCTAAACAGAATTCTGACGTTCTACTTTATGTGTTTTGCATCTCTCAAAGTCTATCAGACCCTCGAAAATGAGCATGAGGCACCCAAGGGTTTGAATCACCAAGTTGGAAAAGGACAGCCAAAAACAATAAATTGGCCTCCGTGGCCTGAGCCAGAGTCAGCCATGTATAACTACTGAGCTGGAATAAATAAGGCCTCTGTTGAAAATGGTAATGAGAATATCTAAAAAAAACCTTGAAGAATAAAGTCAAGAAAATCATGAAAGTTACATTTTAAAATTTCCAAAACACAGTATTTCTAAAGCATCAAAACACCAATTTAATAAGGATATCATGACCCCCATGGAACAAATTAAATGCTTATGCAATCAGGAAAACATTGTTTTGATTCAGCCTGAGAGATCCTGACATGGAGACAGAATATCTCCACAGAAAAGTGCTCTCCAAAAATTTACCCAGAAATGCCATAAAAGCAAAAGGACTGGGAACATGAGCCCACAGGCAGGCTGGGGGACATAGAAAAAAGTCACACATCTCAAGCATTAAATGTCTTTTAAGTTTCGATACTTTAAAATATTGTGTTAGTTTTGCATTGAATACTAACGTATATCTGTATAGATTTTTAAATGACTAAATATAATTGTCTTTAGGAAATTTCTGAAGTTTATTTTTTATCAAACCTTGAGGAAAATCAATATTTGGAGAAGATAAGACATATTGATTCTCAGAGTTCTGCAGTTGTGGCATGCTACCATTCACCCATGAAGAAACAAATAGCCCAGGTTAATAAGCAGAGTCTTAGAAGAATTCATATGTTTCCCAACCTATGGGCAAGCAAATACTAACTGATTACATGAATCTAACATTAGGAAGCATCCTAAGATATCCACATTCCTAGAATATTAGTTAAGGAATTTATTTGGCTGCTATAATAGAAAGACCCAAAATAATAATGGCTTAAATAAGATGGATGTTTTTTTCTTGTGTAAAAATCGTGCCTGCCCCTATCTTTATCACAGCACTATTTACAATAGCCAAGATATGAAAGCAACCTAAATGTCTGTCAGTAGATGAATGGATAAAGAAGATGTGGTACATATACACAATGGAATATTATTCAGCCATAAGAAGAAGACAAATCCTACCATTCGCAACAACATGGATGGAGCTAGAGGGTATTATGCTCAGTGAAATAAACCAGGCAGAGAAAGACAAGTACCAAATGATTTCACTCATATGTGGAGTATAAGAGCAAAGAAAAACTGAAGGAACAAAACAGCAGCAGAATCACAGAACCCATGGATGGAGTAACAGTTACCAAAGGGAAAGGGACTGGGGAGGATGGGGGGGAAGGGAGGGATAAGGGCAGGGAAAAGAAAGGGGGCATTACGATTAGCATGTATAATGTGGGGGAGGAGTACGGGGCGGGCTCTACAACACGAGAAGACAAGTAGTGATTTTACATCATCTTACTACGCTGATGGACAGTAACTGTGAAGGGTTTTGTGGGGGGGACTTAGTGAAGGGGGGAGCCTAGTAAACATAATGTACTCTGTGTCGTCTTCATGAAAATGAAGAAAAAAAAAATCATGCCCGATGTGTGGGCCTGTGTTGGAAGCCAGGCTCCAGCTATCTTGCTTTTTTGCCGTCCTCAGCATGGCCCAAGGTCCTTTCTCCAGCTCCTGCCATTGCATTCACATCCATCAGCAGGTGGTTGCCCTTCCCTAGAAATTGCAAACATCATTTGCATTCACATTGCAAATGTAGTCACATGGCCCTACCTAGGCAAGCAAGGGTGGGAAATGTAGAATTTAACAAAGTAGCCTTCCGCTCTTCTAAGGAAAGAAAGAAGAAAGAGAGAGAAAGAGAGAGGGACAGAGAGAGGGAGGGAGGGAGGGACATAGAAAGGAGGAAAGAAAGGACACTATAACTAAATCATAAAGGGGAAATGAACACCAGAGAACAACCACGAATTTCTGCCACACTCAGCCTAAGTTATCAGCATTATAGAACTGCTTGTTCAATATTCAGTAAAAGAATAACAGACATCATCTTGTAGATACTGTGGTTTAATAGGCCCATGTATTGATTAATATTCTGCAGAGGTACTAGGCAATTAGAAATTTAATTTAATAAAAAGAAGCTGAAATAAATTTTATAACAAGGATGTTCAATAATTGAGATCAATGAAGCAAAACATTACATTCAAACATTCTAATCCAGGTGGCATTTTCAGTGGACCTTTAAAACCCCTAAACTATGGCACTGAAGGAAAATGCATGAAAAGAAATAAAATGCATTAACAACTTATTTATTTCCAGGAGAGTCAAATAAAACAATCAAACTTCATTGAAGTACTTCGCTAAGGTAAAAATTAGTGTTAATAAATAAAACTAGGGTTAGTCCGTTGTTGCCAGTTAGGTATAAAAGGGACAGACACCCAGACGGAGCTTAGCCTTTGGAAGGTTGATGAAGGAGAGCCCTTAGATTCACACCTGTGGAAGGGGAGGGATGGGAGAAGAATAGGACAGGGGGAGAAGCTGAGAAGCAACGCAGTCCCAGCTAAGGGGCTTTGAATGTGGTACAGCCTATCAGAAATATCCCAAGTTGGAGGGAGAGTGACAGCCATTTATGCCACCACGTTGATCAGTCATTGAATATGGACTCTTCTTAGAAGAAAACGTAGCTGGTAGAAAATATGTTCTTCCGCTGAAGCAGCCCCTAAAGGAGACTGACATTTGATGGCTGCTTCAAAATAGCGGTATTTTCAGCTGGCGGAACAAGTCTCTTCACCATTGCAGACTCCGAAACAGAGATTAGCATAGATGTCAGGGAGTGTTCTTGAGCACCTGTTAGAAGAAAGAAAGCAGGAGCTGTGATACATCCCAACAAAGAACCCAGCAAACCCTGGGGGAAGCTCTAGCTTTTGGAGGCAAGGACCTTCAGACTGGTTCTCTGCTGGGGAGAGGAAATCAAGGCCTTATCTCCTATATCGATCAGTCACTGGAAATAGGCCATCTGGAAGGGGACATGACTTAGCGTGCGGCATATTTCTTCAGCCAAGGCAGTTTCCAAAGTGGAATGACAGCTAAAGAGTGTCTGGCGGCATTCCCAGCAGCTGGGAAATACAAAAGATCTTTCAGTCCAGGAAGAGGATCTGGGTGCATATCACGGTATCCACCATACAAGACACATTTAATATTTTCATTTCATGGCCAAAGATAAACTTAAAAGTAAATCATGCTTCATATGAAGAACAGATTCAATAATTCTGTCCATATGGAACTGAAGGTAACACTTGTTACCTTGCCTTTTTTCAAAGAATATTTGGTAATATTCATATGAACTAAATATTGGGCTGATAAATAAGACTCTACTATATAAGTATTTCTATCCTTCTTGCTCCTCCATTCTATTCTTGCCAGCAAATTCCAGCCATTAGCCCTTAGCTCCCTCCCCTCCCCTCCTTTTGACCCTCTTCCACATGTCTTAGAAATAAAGTCATCCTTTCCTAAAGTGAGAAGTCTCTGCCTGTCTCTGTCTTCATACAGCCCACATACTCTCTCCATCGCTCCCCAGACATCTGCAGAATCCTGCCCTGAAGAAATCTCTACATCCTGCATATTTCACATATTTATGCATTTTGAAAATGTCTTTTTTGACTATTCTGCTTTCCCTGATTACAGCTCTCTCTCCATCCTTTCCCTGACAAATTTCTTGAACTAGCAAAATATGATCATGGACTTCTGTAACTCCAGTCCCCTCTCCAAAGCCCTAAAATTCTACCTCACTTTTGTCACACTCTTCCACTTATATGTGCCCCACTCCCCAAAAGGATAAATAATTCTCTTCTTAACAAATTAAACATTTTTTCACAATCCTTTGACTTGACCTTTAAGCACAGTGAGACAATGAACATGTAATTTTTTCTGAGACTGTACCACTAACATGTTTTGCTTTGTTTCTCCTGAGTCCCACCATTCATTTCTACTTTTTCCTTCTTTCCCCCATTACCAACTGGAGAAATTTTGCAAAGCTGTCATTGACTTTTTATCTATAGAATCAGAATATACCATTAGAATTTCTCATTACTTTAATTATCACCCCTGTGCTGATGATTCAGATCTGTGGGTCCATTCTGTTTTCTTGGATAATTCTAGCCTGGTTTTCCATCTACCTCAGGGACATTCTTATTTGTACAGCCAAACTTCACCTCTAAGTCAACATGACCAAAAACAAATTCATCATTCATCAAAAAGAAGTCTTCCACCTTAACCTCTTGAGCAGTTTCATTCCCCTATTTGGTCTGTGCAAAAAATTTGAATGCATCTATGAACAAAAGGTGTGAAGGAAAAGAAAGTGAGAAAGACCACCTCCATTCCCTGCCACAACCATAATCCTAGCACGGTCATGTCTTGAACACCACCTGCAGTCTCTCTGCTTTTACTTCCTCTGTATGCCTATCGACCTGACATGTTGTTTCCAAATTTACGTAAATATCAACATTTCCCTCCCCTTTTCAAATATTTCATCCCAGAAGTCTATAAAATAGAATCCAAACTCATGAATCTAGCGATCAAGACCTTCCTGAAATCATCCTCACCCTTTATGACCAGCCTCATCATACTCAAACTTTCGGCCCTATGCCCATCTCAACTCAAAATTTTTCCTCACACCGTTTTCCTGAAAGGAAATGGCCTTCCCCATTCATTGATTTCATTTCATCCAACTCTTCTCAGCATCCGTATTAGGATTAAAGCCTGAGACAAGCTCCACCTCTTCTAGCTCACTGGGATATTCTTCTTTTCTTCCTTTCTATAGGAAATCTCAACAGTCTACTATAGTAACTTGTCACAGGCTGCTTCATGGGACATATAATTATACCATGGGAATATATCTTATATCTTATATATATGTAAGAAAAATTATCTTGTTATTTATATTGTAAGGTCCTTAAAACAGTTCAATAACATATTATGGATATTAGAAAAATTCAATACATACTTTCTGACTTAAGATTAATTTTCATCCCCTGTACCTATGTGCTAGTATTTAAGAACAATGTTATGGGAATGCAGAATTCCCTTGTCTAAAGTTTCAAAAAAAAAAATGAAAGTACAAATAAACCCATACCTATCTATGTATTATTAAATGGTGAAAGCAGAAGTAGGAAGGGCACAAATAAAATTATTCACCAAAATTGAAATGATTTCTTTATTGTTATGTGATTTTCATTTCCTAATGAAATAAGGCAAAGTTGTAATTAAACAGCTGATAGAAAGAAATGCTCTCCTACTTTCTCTCCCTTAGCACTCACCTGTTTTTCATGGATTATTCTTAATGGCAAGTAAACTGCTTACATAGATATGTATTTTTCCACTGAACAAATCCTTAGTTTTTTTTAAATATAATTTTGATTAAACAAGACCACACAAATGGGTAGGAAAGAAAACATTTTGTCAGCATTATGCTCGGACACTTACACTACAACATTTTTGCCAAGAAGAAATAGACTAAACATACATCAAGCCAAATGGAGACGCTTACTTTATGACTAGAGGTACTTCTTATGATTTAAGACATTAGACCATAATCTGAGAATGTTTGGAAAGAGCATGTTTCTGACAATTACTGTCTAAAAAAGTCCGTATATCTAGAAGATGTAAAAATGTGTGTGTGGTTAATATTATTGTTTTAAGTTGTATTTTAGGTTTAAAGCTAACTTCACAAACATTTTTGAGGATACATTCATGTTTTTATTGCTGGGACTTTGGGGTCTTTGTTATTTTTTAAATGAAATATAAAATTAATTGTGATCTTTATCATTGGTTGTCTCTCTGTTAGCATTTCCCCTCCCAGGGGTCAAACACAAAAATGCATTTCAATATTGCCATGACTCCTTCATCCGGTCAAGATTTTTCAAAAGGACTAGTTTCTGCTAAATGCTACGGTTTCTTCTGAGGCAGGAATGACTTTTTAGGTGTGGTATGGGAATGGGTGGGATAATGGTAACCTTTATCATTCATTTGATACATCTTTTTGAGCCCTTGCTATGTGCAAGGCTTTATGCTATATGCTGGAGACACAGCAGGGAAAGATGTGATATAGTCCTTATCCTTGTAATTTGCACTAAGAGAAATGAGGAGGACATAAAACAACTAATCATACAAAATTTAGTCACAATTGTGGTAAGTATTATAAAGGAGAAAAACAGCTTGGTAACTGGGAGACCCTTTGTGAGTTACTCCCTTCTTCTTCAACCCTTGTTGTCTATCATTTGTACCTATCTTTTACTCCTATGAGAGATTTTATTTAAACTACTTGTACTTAACCAACTCCAGAATGTCTCTTGTAAATGACTCAGCATGACTCTGCAAACTTTTCAAAGAGATCAGAGTACAAGATTTTGAAACACAACCAACATGTTTTGCCCAAACTTAACCTATGAAATTCGACCAGGGTAAGTTAAACATAAACAGGAATCTTTAGGAGTAAACATACATCAGACAAGTTCAAAACGATGAATGGCAGGCAGTTCTCAGCTCAGCCTCCCCCAGCTCCTCATTAAATACAAATGAACACTCGCCAAAAAGGACACACTGACAACTCACAGAAAGACTCTGATTGACAGTCCACCTAAAAACACAATCTAGGAGGAAGTGGCATTAATTATAAAGGGGTCGGATCTGGATTGTGAAAATATATGGAGGCTTAAACACACAGCATAGTGAATGAATAGGCTACTTGACAAAGAGGCTGTGCACCTCTCAAGTCGTTGCTGCCCAGATGCAGATATGCCAAGCCCATGCTTAGCAGAGAACAGGAAGACGGCCCTGTGTCCCACGGGAACTGCTTGCTCCAAGAAGCCAATACCTACGTCTAGGAACAATCACTGCTAGCAACAGGCAGAGCGACACTGTGCAAGAGACAAGGACGCACAGGACTTTGGAGTGGAGCTGTACTGAGAATTCTATTTTTTATTTTGTTTTTAATATTTTTATCAAAAATATTGGGATAGAGAAGATACTACCACAGTAGATACACACTAAAGCTGTAAATGAAAGCCATCTAGAAACGCAGTCCTGCTCAAAACAGCTGGCACCCATATGAAAAGCTGAGCAAGTATTAGACCATCACACAGCAAAGCAGAGAGCAGGTGTGAGGATAAATAACCTACCCTTTCTACTGAAAATGGTCCTGCATTGTAAAAGTATGAGGGGATTGTAAAAGACAAAGGGAATTGAAAAACATGAAACTCTTATAACAGAATAGCATTGAAATTTGGAGGAAGAAATGCCTTGGTTATGAGAGTTGGGTATTAGGTATATCTTATACTGACACAGTGGACCAATTTCTACCACTATAAGATAATTTATGGAAGGGCTAGCTAGCACAATTAGTCATATAATGAAATAAAGTGTATCTCATATTTGAAAGGAAGAAATTAAAATATCGCTCTTTGTAACAGAATCAACACAACACAAAGTAAAATTAACACTACTTAGTGTATATTAGTAATTACCATTTTAAAAATATAATAGATACAAGATCTCCTAAATACAGATATTTTAAATACTTTTAAATAAACTTAAACCCAAGGGTTACAGGCCCATATATAAATAAAAAGTGTAGAACTTCACACAGGAACTCAAAATACTGTTACACATGAAGATTCCTATCATGAATGGGTCTTAATGTGTGGGAAGTATCAATATTCAAGATGTCAATTCTCTTCCAGTGAAACAATAAAGGTAAGATACTCCAAATAAAAATCAGGAACTTTTGGTTGTGGGGATGTGGATGGAGAGTAGGAACATAACGTGATCTAAAATTCACCTGAACAAATAAGCACAGATAAAGAGTAGGCAAAACAGAAAGCCAAGAGTAATGAATAGGCGCTTGCTAGTTAATAAGAAATATTATAAAAGGACATTAGATTCTTCCAAGTGAAAAGGAAGGAGAAAACAAATATAAGTATAAGTAAACTAAAAAATGGAAAAACCTAGGCTAGGTTTGCACAGGCCCCAGGACCGCCAGGCGTAGCAAGAGCACAGGGGCAGAGCGGCCTGAGCTCAGGTGACCCACTTTCCCAGCAGCTTCCAGCGTTCTGGCTTCGCAGAAGGAATGCGTGGCAGGTCGGTCTATCGCCACCACAGGGGAGTTGTCTCTGTGAACAAAGTTACATGCTTAACAACCCAGTGGTCTTTCGGCCTCCTTCCTTCCCAACCCATGGCTACCTTTGAGTCGGCTGGAGAAGTCAAGAAGCAATGGCCCTCTTAGCAGACTTGGCTTCACTTGATGTGTATATCAAGTTGATGAAGAAAGGAGTAATTTTTTTCAAACATCAAATACCACAAAATACAACCCAATAGAGCCATGAGTAGCCTCCGCTGCAGGACGCCTTATGCCCAGAGAAGTTTTAGATCATCACAGATTTAAATATCACAGGTGAAACTATGAATGAATGAAAGTTGTAACCATGCTTAAAACATCTTCAAAAATAGAAACGCTAACAGAAAGGACTGAGAGATGTGAAGAAATTAAAAAAGCTTCCTAGGAAGAGGGAGGGATAAATAGGCAGAGCGCAGAGGATCTTAAGGGCAGTGAAATCACTGAGTATGAACTGCAGTGTACGAGGGATGAAGCCTACCGCAAACTGTGAGCTCTGGATGGCAGTGACAGGTCCACTCAAGCTCCATCCATGTGCCCCACGGTGTGCTATGTCAGCAGTGGGGGCAGTTGTGCATGTCTGGGAGAAGGGGGTTAGAACGGCATTCTCTGCTCTTCCTACACAATTTTGCTGTGAATCTGAAACTAGTCTAAAAAACAAAGTCTATTAATTTAAAACAAACAAAAAGTTGCTGCAGGAAAAAAAATTAGGTTTCTGTAGAGAAATAAAACCATAAACAAAGTTTTTCAAGTAAGAAAATGAAGGGGAAAATATTTGTCACAAACATAATAGGAAAATGGTTAATAGCCTTAATATACAAATTGTGCTCAGTTTATAAAATCTGTAAATATACTCTATTAGTTTCCTAGAGCTGCCACAACAAATTACATTTAACCAGTGGCTTAAAACAACAGAAATTTATTCTCTCAAAATCCTGGAAGCCAAAAATCCAAAATCAAGGCATCACACACTTCCTCCAAAGGGAAAAAGTCAGAATAGTGACTACTGTTGTGATGGTTAATGCCCCAGAAGAGGCATGTGAACACCTCCTAGGGAAGCATTTTTCCCTTCCTTTCCACCTTCTGGTGACTCCAGAGTCCCTTGGTTTGTACCTGAAACACTCCAAGATGGCCTTCTTCTCTGTGTCATATACTCTTGCATCTCTTATAAGGACACCTGGCAATGGGTTGAGGGCCCACCCAGATAACCCAGGATGGTCTCATCTTCAGATCCTTAATTATGGCTGCAAAGACTCTTGTAGGGTAAGTGCCTGACATTATAAGCTTTCGATTACCAAGGCATCCATTTCAGAAGACATTCATTTTAAAGAAACATATTGCCAGCTGCACAGCACACCTACTAGTGAAACAACTAGTTAAGGAACTAAGCCACCCATGAAGCTCTCCTTTCAGCAAACCCAGGGCAACAGAGATAAATGACAGCTTGGGTGACCCAGCTGCCACCATTCCTGTTCTTAGGCTTCAAATTAGCCAATAATGAGTGATCTCATGAATTCCCAGGCACCCCACTTTGGGGCCATAATCAAGGGAAAGACTTGGGCCCTCAATCTCTGAGGTTCAGTCTGAGTCTCTCCCTTCTCCTCCCTCTGCATCTTCATGTCCCATAACCTCAGGACTTGTGAATAATAAATCTTGTTCCTCAAAGTTCACTGATAGCTTTTTGCTGAAGTGTATCCTGTGACCACGAGAAGAATCACAAGGGCCACAACTCGGCCCCCGTTGGGGAAATGTCAAGGGCTTGCTACTAGTAATCATGCCCGAGTGAGAGCCTCAGGCACTCCCAGCTAAGAGCAGCGCCATCAGTAGGCTGGGACCAACACAACAACCCTTTCTCCAAGGAAGTTCATATTCATAGGACCCAGGAGTTAAAACATGGGCATATGTTTTCAGGGCCATCAATCAATCCACCATATATACCAATAAAAAATAGGCAAAACAGGAACAGGCAATTCTCAAATTAAAAAAATATATAAACCCTTGAAAAGTAATCAATCTCAGTAAAAATCAGACAATGCAAATAAAAATGACTTGAGGTATCATTTTTCACTCTCAGCTGCATGATGAAGCCAAAGAACAAAACTCTTTGATTATGTGGCTAAATTCCAAAGCTTATCTTGGACTATCTAGAAAATGAGTTTTTAAGAGATTATTTCCTCCCTGTGACCCTCAGGTAGAGGGTGTCAGAATAATAATACACATAGTTTGGATTTCCAAATCTGATTCAGTAACAACTACAGAATATGGTTTTGCACTCCATGTTTCACTTTTAGGACTTTTTACCTGAAGAACAAACAAAGGAAAATTGCTCTAGATACTACTTTCTTCATTAAATGTATACTCAGAAATTAGATGGGAACTTGGATACATCTTTAAATATATACATTAACCTTACTCTTAAATCCTCTTATAAAACACAGAATCTTTTTGAAAATCATAAAATAATTCCCTAATTTAATGGTTCTGTTATACCGTGAATTTTGCCTGAATATACCTCATAGCAAGACTTGGGAATATATACTAGTACAACCACCTTGGAAAACAGTATCTACTAACCCTGGACATACACATACTGTATTACTCTATTCTACACTAGGCATATATTCAAGAAAATGTGTCCGTATCAGCACGATTCATAATAGCCAAACCCAGCAACAATATCCATCAAATAATAATATGAGCAAATAAGTTGTAGCCTATTCATACAACAGAATATAGCAGTGGAAATAAACAAACTGCTACTTCACAGAACAACATGGACAACTCTCACAAAATAAAGTGAAAAATGTCAAAAAACAAGGAGTATATATGATTGCATTTATATGAAGTTCACAAGTAAGTAAAACTCATACATGAGGAAAGTCAGAATAGTGGCTGCTGTTGTGATGGTTAATGCCCCAGAAGAGGCATGTGAACACCTCCTAGGATGTTGTTTCTTAGTTGGGACAGCGGTTACTTGGATGTGTTCACTTTGCGAAAATTTATTCAGCTACAGGCTTATGAGTTATGCACTTCTCTGTATATGATGCATATGTTAAAACTCTGAACCTTCTTAGTCTCTTTTCCTTGCACAGCCAAAAATTGAGAAAAGTCTTAAGGGGGAAACAGCAGAGAATGTTTCCTTTTTTCTGACATCTTGGCCTATCGAATCTCAGTGTGAGGATGAATCTGATATAGCCGTGAAAGATGGCGGTAGAAATCTTATAGGTTTGTCTGCATGCTTCAGAGTAAATAAGTAACACATACCAAATACTTAGCACAGAGCTGGGGACATAGATAGCACTAAATTAAGTTGAGTTTATAATCTATCACCCAAAACAGGACATTTCTGAGACTTAGAACGACTGCTCTTAATAAACCCAGTGGACCACAAACATATTTTAAGATTTTTTGAAAACTGAAGAGTATGGTCAACATAAAGCTAAATAAATGATCTCATGTGTAATTCTAATTCCTGAGCTAGCTTTACCATTATTAATACACTAATAGACTATATTTTTGAAAAAATTAAAAAGTGGGGGGCTAATGTATTTGAATGAAGCAATTACAGGTCAGTTACAAAAGATATATCTCTGTAAACAATGCCCAGCTACTCTCGGTGCTCAAAAAAAAGTGCTAATGAAGAGAGTACCAGTCAATTTACCTCAAGCTGGGAGGTAACTCTGAATGTTAACATATTTCCCAGCTCTGCAGATGTCCTTGGAGAACTGAATTCAGGTAACCAGAAATCAAAGCTCCTTTATTTCATCTGGAGAACATCGCATGTTATCACTTACCTTATTTCTTCATATTAACTATCTTCATACTTAACTTTACTTTATATTTCTAAACTGGAAGCCTAGTAGTTCTATAGTATGGTCCTTGAATCTTGTCACACCCTCCATGTCCCCTATGTCCTGCAGCTGAATGGCTGGCCCCTAAGGCCCCTACCCTAAGCCTACTGTTCTGGTCTTAGCAGAATCCTTGGGCAACTGCCTATTGCTGGAGCCTGTGATGGCTGAGCTCAAGGCCTGGTCTGCCCAGCTGGGCCACAGCCCCATTATGCACTCTGGCACTGATGTGTCTTCACTTTACCTCTCAGTCATGCTGAGGTATCTGTAAGTCTCTTCCATATCCTCTGCCAAGCCCTGGCCCTCAGCCTCGTCTCAGAGAAACCGCTGGTCTCACCTTTATAAATGGTTCAGTCTGTCTGCCTTTATACCTGTCAACCAGAAGTTTGATGTCTCTAATAAGAAAATCCCTCACCTGCCCCCTGAAATCAGAATGTCTTACTTTGCTTTCTCTCTTCTACAGCTCCTGTTTGACATTAAGACGAAAGCATGTTAAGACAAAAACATACACCAGTTGCGTTCCTCCCCAACTTTCCTGGGTAAGCTTCTCTAAAATCGGTGTTGCAGGAACAAGCTTTTTCAATTTCCTTCCAACGTTTGAGTGTCAAGTGATAATCACTCAGTATTATTCTCAACTCAAGATCACTGATGTGGTATGTGACACAGACTTCCGAGGTTTACCTTTCCACAGCTCCATCCTCATCCCTTGAATTAGTTCAAAATAAGACAAGAAGACCTAGATTTGAGGCAGCACATCTCATTTCACTTAATCATGAAGGCAGTAAACAAGAGGTTCATACCTCAAGCACAAGTCCTGTGAGGCCCATTGGAAACACACCTGTCTTTGTAGTTTAAAGTCTTGGCTGAAAAAATGTATAGTTAAAGCGAAACAAAATCATTTCTTCCACTAGTGCTGAAAAAGCCCATACAATGCGTTACCTACTTTATGGTAAGACTTAACTGGAATTTGAAATCTCCCTCTCCAGTAATCAAATATCTGTGAAACCAGATGTGACCACAACATGCCTTCTTGAGCCAATACCAGGCCCAGAGGACCCTGAAGCCATGCCTGCTGACATCTCAGCTAAATCACCGTCGCTCCCACTTGGACCCGGAGCCACCACAGCCAAGACAGGGAGTGAGGCATCTCCAGGTGTTGTTTTAGTCACCACAATGCCAGTTTGTTTGGTGTTCAAAATCCCCGTGTTTTTCTTAAGACTTCCAGGCCCATCTTTCTCTAGAGATTTTGGAAGAAAGGGTATAAGAGATCCAGACATCAGCTTCATGATAGCATGGCTAGGTTGGTGATAGAGGTCTGGACCCAAGGCCCAAAAGGCTTCTTCCTCCTTCTCTGTTGAAATAAACAAGCCACTGGGCACACGCAGATCAGTCATCAGGGAAAAGGGTTTGCTCTGACGAGAGCTCCTTCTGAAGCAAAGGACTGTGGGCCGGACCTCTGGACTGTACGGCTCCAAAAGAGTGGGCGGCCAGCATGCCTGCAGGCCTGTGTTTGTTTCCTAAAGCTGCCACAACAAAGTACCCATAAACCCACAAACAGAAAAGAAGAGATAGGGTCCTTGAATCTTGAAATCTTGAAACAATAGAAATGTATTCTCTCACAATTCTGGAGGCTGAAAGTCTGAAATCAAAGTGTGTGGAGGGCGGTGCTCCTTCCTGAGCCTCTTACAGAGCATCCTTCCTTCTCTCTTCCACCTTCCAGTAGCCCAGGTATTCCTGCCCTATGGCTATATAGCTCCAATCTCTCAGGCCATTTTCACAGGGCCATTTCCTCTGTCTCTCTGTCTTCTCCATTTGTACAAACTGAAGTAATATTGGATTAGGGTCCACACTGACAACCTCATCTTACCTGGATTACATCTATAAAGGCCCTATCTCCACATAAGGTCATAGTCACAGGTACCAGGAGTCAGAACTTTTAACATATCATTTTTGGAGGACACAGTTGAACCCACAACAGTACCCACAACTTTTAGCACATTCATCCCACCACAGACAGAATCCAGGAAAAACGGATGTCAGAATTTTGCCTTTCCAATAAAAGCCAGATAAAGTGTGCCTTCTGTTGGGAGGGTCCAGTATGGGGGTAAAAAAGAGCAAAAGCTTTCAAGGATACTTTCTTATTTTATGGACAAGAGCCAAAGAAAGCAAGATTAAAAAAGAAACAGCTTATTTTACCATTGCAGTGGACGAATAAGGGCTTGGGAGACTGTTTCAATGTCATCTATGTGTTAATCTAATGTTATATGTGTTCATCTAACTATGGAAAAAGTCATTGAATTTGCTAAAAACAGTTGAATGTTTCCATCATTTATAAAATTAGGTTGACCTGAAGGTTTGATATTATAACTAAATATCAAACACATAAAAAAGAAAATATGATTGATCTCAACAATAGTCAATCAAAAAAATTCAAATTAAAAAAGGGCCTATTGTCAGTATAACACAGAGAAGACAAGGAGTGACTCTGTAGCATCTTACTGTGCTGGTGGACAGTGACTGTAATAAGGTATGTGGTGGGGACTTGATAATGGGGGGAAATCTAGTAACCACAATGTTGCTCATGTAATTGTATATTAATGATACCAAAATTTTAAAAAAATCTAAACAAGGAAAAAAAACCTTATGATCATCTCAATAGATGATGAAAAAGCACTTCATAAAAGTCAACATCTATACATGCTAAAACTTCTCAACAAAGTGGGTACAGAGAAACATACCTCAACATAATAAAGGCCATATATGACAAAATGTCTACTAAATAGTGAAAGCTGAAAGGTTTCCCTCTACAAACAAGAACAAGACAAGGATACCCACTCTCATCACTTTTATTTAGCATAGTACTGGAAGTCCTAGCCATGGCAATCAGATAAGAAAAAGAAATAAAAGGCATACAAATTGGTGAGGAATAAATAAAACCAGCACTACTTGCAGATGACATGATATTATATGTAAAAAAAACCCTAAAGACTTCACCAAAAAATTATTAGAATAACTGGATTCAGTAAAGTTGCAGGATACAAAGTCAATATACAGAAATCTGTTGCATTTTTATACACTAATAACAAACTAGCAGAAAGAGAAAACAGAAAAATGATTCCATTTACCATTGCATCAAAAAGAACAAAGACCTAGGAATAAATCTAAACAAGGAACTGAAAAATCCCTTGAAGGGATTGAAGACACAAGTAAATAGAAAGCTATTCAAAGCTCATGCATAGGAAGCATTAATATTGTCAAACCAGCCATCTTGCCCAAAGCAATTTACAGATTCAAGGCAATCCCTATCAAAATAGTAATGGCATTTTTCACTGAACTAGAGCAAAGAATCCTCAGATTCATATGGGACCACAAAAGACCCCAAATAGTCAAAGTGATCTTGAGAAAGAACAAAGCTGGGGGTATCACATGCTCTGACTTCAAGCTATGCTACAAAGCTACAGTGATTAAAACAGTACGCTACTGGCACAAGAATAGACACATAAATCAGTGGAACAGAACAGAGATCTCAGAAATAAACCCACACGCAAGAAAAATAAAATAAAAATGTGCCTATTGTTTTTATCTATCAAATTCCAAAGATTTAAAAGGATCTTTATAATGTGATCGGTTACAAGAGGACTTCCTTCGCACCACTGGTAAGAATGGATATTACAACTTTGTGCATGGTAATTTGTAATACATATCAAGAACTTTATAAAAAGATTTTCTATCAGAGATTCCTCTTCCAGACAATTATCTTGAGGAAAATCTAATCATGCGTAGCAAGTTTTAGTTATAAGATTTTTCATCACAACATTGTTACTAAATAGACAAAAACTAAAGACTTGAAAGTAAGTAATAATACAGCCATGTGATGAACTACTGTTGGCCTCATTTTAAAAAATGATTCTATAGAACAAGGTTCAGGAAACTGTAGCCCATAGACTAAATCTGATCCACCACCTACTTTTGTAAATAAAGTTTTATTGGAGCACAGTCACCCCCATGTATTTATGCATTGTTTATGGCTGATATCTCAGAGTTAGGCAGTTGGGACAGTATTACCCACATATTATAAAATGTTTACCATCTGCCCTTTTACAGAGAAAGTTTTCTGATCCCTGAGATAGGAAAATGTCTATGATGTGGAAGAAGATGCCAATCATGTTTATTAAAAGGAAAATTACAAAGCGATTTGCTCAGTGTGAGTCTATGGTTTTAATGTGGGCAAATTTCTTTAAATATTTATGTATATATGTGTGTATAAGTCCATACATCAAAAAATTAATAGTCATTATGTCAGGAAAATGGCATTTTTGAGACACTATTTTTCTGTTTTTCTTTCCTATCTTTTCCAAAATGTCTGCAATGAATATGTGTGTGTGCAAATAGAAACATATTTTTTAAATAAACACTATTAATCCAAAAATTGGATTGTTTAACTCTGAGTCACTTGCTTAACCTCTTTGAGCTTCAGTTTTAGCCTCTGTTAGTAATGATACTTTTCCTATAGACTTGGTTTGAACATTAGCTAAGAGATAATGTGCATAAAGTGCATGTTAATGTCTGGCACCTTCTTCTATTCACCCACAGCACATTGGTAGATTCCTGATAAAGCTGCTTAATGCACTAGTACATCTACAAAAGCAACTCTAGGAAAAGCATAGGGAAATATCCACATCTGGCAGAGTAGCATCAAAGCGGACTTTAGTTTTTATTTTAGCAACTGGTCTGACCGAAGTTACACTGGGGGGGTGCTTTCTACAAGAACAGAGCTGTGGCTAATTTTGATGAAAACTCTTAGATATTTTGATTAGACATGTGTCATATAACTCTTGTAAATAAATGTAAAATAGCTGATTTGGCTCAATGATTATAATAAGAGTCTTCAAATAAAAGATTAATAAAGTGCTATCTTGATGCAACAGAAATCATAATTCATCTGTCTTAAAATTAACTACAGTCGCATCAAGTTAGCACTTTATTAATCTTTTATTTCTTTAACACCAAATAAACAAATCACCTTAGTGAGAAAGCAACATCTACTTTCAACTTGTGTGCTAGGCAGGAACCATGAAAACACCACCAAAGAGTGAGGTATGAGATGTTATTTTGAAATTCTTCGGTTGTTTTCTGTCATGTATTTAGAGTGATAAACTTTGTTTTGTCTATTCTGAGACTTGATTTCTCTTCTGGAAAATATAATATTTCATTAAAGCAGTATGTGTGCATGGTTTCTTTTCATCTCTTTTTAAATCTCCCGTCATCAAGTTGCCCAGAAGCCTTCCCAGATAAGAATGCAAGAGATATCTGAAAATAATATAAAACCAGACCAAATTCCTATGGACTAAAAAACTTAGCAATGCATAAGTTATATAAATTGTGTGTTCTTGTTACACACAGTTAGAATGACTGTGGGTGCCAGCTGTCTTTACATAAAAGAGGATATTTTGATCTCTGCTGGGAACTAGCCATATAACTGTTTTAACACTGTCAACTCTCTCAGCGTCTATTGCAGGTGACATCAAGGGCTCCTGTTAGTCAAAAGTGAAGCACTCAAGTCAATTTTGTTTTTCTTGTTTATTTATTAATACTTATATTAATGCTCAAATGTGTTGTATATAATATTCAAAACCATTTTAAATTGATCATTAAATGAATATAAATTAAAACAAAACCAAAAAAGTATCCCAACTGGGTAAGAGTACAAATAGGACAATGATGTGTATTATTTAGACTAAAGCTGATTCTGCAGGAAGCCAAAACAGCCAGCTGATTTAATTAAGAAAAGAGCAACTCAGTCAATCCAGATGTCTGGCATCATAAAAACCAAACACAGGGATGATTGATTGAATCTTTGACGTGATTCACCAGATGTTTCAGCCTCTTGGAGACAGACTAAAAGGAAAGGATTCGGATGGGTTTCAAATTCCTTCATTTCTCCCCGAGTCCTCGGTGTGAATCTTCTTTGTTTCCGCTTTAGTTACTGAATCCCTGTACCCTTTGGTAACATTATCTTGTATTTTTGTTCAGACTGAATCTTGGGATATTTCAATCCAGTAACAAATTGAGAACCAAGTGGTAATGTATAAACAATCTAATTTCCTTTCCCCCTAATATATGACTTCATACAGCCTTTTCGTCAGGAAAGACCACAGAGCACACGGGACGCCAGGAGCAGCCCTGAAGATGCCCCTGCACATGAAACCTAACAAGATCAGCTGAAATGATAGACCCAGGAGAAATATTCTCCAGAGGTATTATTAGCTTGATGGCTCTGCAGTGTGAACATTCATTGTTCACATTGCCTATAATCAGCTTACCCTGCATTAAACCACTAATGAATTGATAGTAAGATAAGCTCTTTCTCAAAGAAAATAAATTAGAGACTGACAATTACAAGACAATGAGTGGAAAATGTGTTTTCCTTCACCATGCCGCTTGTGGGGGACCCACAGAGTTCCGAATTATGAAAACCCAAATCTTGTCTTAAAGCAAACTGAACGGCAGAAATCACCCTGGGTTCTGGGTGTAAGCAAAAGAGATTCCATCCTATGTGCTAGCACATGAAAGACACAAATGAATGATTCCATTCTCTCTCCACCTTTGGCCTGAATTTCCCAGACTGAGAAGGAGGTGATAATGGCATTCAGCTTGTGTACCTGGTCACAGCTTCACATGCATCATCTCGGTTGATTGGCTTAACATTTTCTTAAGAAAACTATTATTATAATACCCATTTTTCCTCAAGAAGCTAGAGGTTTTCCTACAGAGTGAGAAGTGATCCACAGCCCAGATATTCTAACTCCAAGCAGTTCCCTCTGCAAATGAACTAGAAAAGATACATCGGATCCAAGAAGATACTAGTAAAGTGCACACCAGAGAATTTTATTCATCAGATTAATCTGGTGCTCTCTTGAACTTCATAGAAGGTAAGAAACAGGACAAGCCCACTGGGGCCCGAAAACTGCTATGCCATTTCATGTATTTGAAGGCAGACTTCCCAGAGACAAACTTAACTAATCACTACCTCTAATATTCTGGAAAAAAAAATTTAAACACTTCTTTCCCAAAGATAGATAAAACTAAGGAAAAAGTCCAACGCATCTCTTCTTTCTTTGAATTTCTACAAAATGCTATTTCCTAGTTAAGCTTCCATGTGCCAGTATGACTTCTATTCCTAAAGACCAAGTCATTTGAAGATATCTTTCTGCCCCCAAAATCATATTACAAAAAGAGCAACAGCCATGTAGGAGGCACCGACGTGCAGCCCGCAGGCTCCAGTCTGCTGAGAGGGTCCCAAATCCAAGAATGTGCTGCTGATTTCATCTGCTTCCTCTGTCAACACCTTTCTTAACTTCTGTATCTTCAGCTGATGCCAGACTTCTCGACTTCTTCACCACAATCAACCCATCTCTTTAGTCATCACCATCACTGAAGTTTGAGAAGAAAAATGTCCTCCTGGTGAACATCTTATTTCTCAACATTGCTCCTTTTCAGCAACTGTTGCTCTTCCCTGTGGCTGGCCTGTTAGTAATTTGACTTGACTCACCCCTCCTGGCATAAGGCTGAGCACATGGTTGAAAGCTGACCAAGCCCAGGATGATGTCCCTCAAGTCTAGCAATTGGTTGTGACAAGGGATTTTGCTGGTGCTCCGAGGAGAGTCCCTGAACCACACTGCTGCCACCTTCGCCTCTTCAGTTACATGTTCTTATAGTTACTTTTTCTTCTCTTTTTTGGTCTAAGTTACTAGGCAGGCTGGGTTTCAGATGCTTATAACCAAGAGTCCCATCTAATACATTCTCCATTTCCCTGTAATAAATTTTCTGAATTCTGATAGTATGGTCAACCTTCTTTTTAAACTACAGGAGTTTTGGAATCCCAAGACTGTTAACCGGTGTGGCAGTCATGACTCTATGCCTCTCAGGTCTCCCACTGTTAGGGAAGTACAGGCCTGATGATGTCCCAGTTTCTGTGTTCTGAACCTTCCACGCTTTTGATCCAAGGCCAGTTTCCCAAAGGCTGCTTCCAGCCAATAACTGTGTGCAGAGGGATAGGAAGCAGCCATTTGTCTGAGATGTCAGGCAGCTCTGAAGAGTGCCATTGGCTGAAGCACATCCCACAGACTTGCCAAAACTTTCTTATAGCTGAACCCTGTCTAAGATTCTACTTCCCAACATACAGTGGTTCCCTCATCCAATTCAAGGACTTGTGTCATGGGCTAACGGCTGTCCCATTTTCCTTCCTAGGCAATTTGTCAAAATTCTGAAAGGTCTGAGATTTTTATACCCTGCTTGTAGCTAGCCATTTAGCCTGCTGTTGTTTCACAGATGCTGGCAGAAGACAAGAGACTATTGGGTCAGGGACAAAGGATAATGTTTTGCTCACAGCAATAGCGGTAGCCATAGTGTCAACATCTGCTCTGGTTACTCAAACTCCAAGCCCCACTGGATGATATTAAGAAGGCTGGGGAGGGAGTACTTTTGTTTTCATTTTTGCTTTTGAGAGTTTTTATTATGGAGGAGTTTCCCCAAAACTTAAAAAAAATTTGAATCTTTCATAATGAATATTAAGTCTACCTGAATTTCACCTTGAAGGGAGTTATTATCTTTATTGTGCTGGAAAATAAGCAACCTGTCCTATGCTCTGGAAGAAGACACTATCCCTCATTCCCAAGGCTGTTCACTACACAACAGCCTTGAAGAGATTGTCTAGAACAAGGTCAGTCAGTACCTCTTCTCACAAGATGCACAAAATGAGAGACAGCCGTATGTCTCCCATTTCATCTAATACATTTCTTACACATCAAATCTCTCATCTTGGCCTCAGCTTCCAGGAAATCAAACCAACAGAAATGGTATCACTACTATTTAGATTGTGTGGCCTTTAAGAGTAAAAATAATGTTTTGCCTCTGTTTTTAGCCTCTACAGCACCATTTAGCAGGGTTCGTGACAGTATATGTTGATAGCTGGAGCCATGGAGTTGAGATTAATGGTCTAGCTAGTGAACAGAAGACTTGGCCTTTGAAAAAGACTAAGGCCTTTTGAAAGTACATCTCCTGGTATAAAGTAAGTCTCTGTGTTTCTTTGTCCATATTTTTGAACTGAGACTATTGCTGGACAGGTATCATTTAGCCATTTCTTTGTCTCTGCCTGCTCCAAATGGCCCTAATTCCACAAGGTGATAACTCACATAGGAACTTGGCCCATTCAGTGCTGAGCCAGGAGAGATCCTTGGAAATCCCCTGACCTCCGGGAAGTACAGTCTACGAAAAGGCTCTTGTCCCCTGCCTTACGGCATAGGTAAGGTGGTGGGTCTCAAATGTACCTGTAGGATTTTAACATGGACGTGACGGAGTGATGATACAGAGAGACAATCCTATTGAAAGAACTTTATTATTTACATTTCCCGAGAAGAGAGGACATGTCACATCGTTCAGGACCACCTGGTGAAGCACCCGTCTTGGTCAAGAAGCACAAGGAGAGAGAAAAAAATCTAGATGAGAGAGACTTGATTGTGGCTTTTGTGGGAAAGATAAGGCAGGATAGGCTAAACAGCTTAGGACTGGCTAGTTTGAATAATTCTGGCCAGATTTGGCCATACTAGGTGTCTGGTACCTTGCCCTGGGGAGAAGTATTGAGTTGTTGTGTGACCATTTGATAAAGGAGAAGGTTGGGAGTGTGGGCTCTGGTTGGCTGGTTTACTTATGAAAGGTGTGTCCTCAGGTGAGCCTTTGCATCTCTAAAAACTGGGAAGCCTTGGGAGGGGCTGACTCCCCCCAACAGTGAGGCCACAAATTCTGGAGCACCAGGAATACAGAAAATAGAGTTAATGCAATTGGCCCTGTGATGAATGGATGCCAACAGACAAATACAGAGTCTAAGAAAACACTAACCTGTATCTGTGTGCGTATCTGTCTGAACCACGGAGCGTTCCTTCTGCTGGCTGTGCTCCCACTAGATAAGACGTCCATCCTTGACCTCTAGTCGCTTGAGTAATAGAAGAGGGGAGACTTCTTTTTTCATTTACGTCATTCCAACTTTTCTTTTCCCAAAGGTGGACTTGCCTTACGGTCTTTCACCTTGACCTTCACCTTTGTCTTCCTGGCTGTCCACTCAAACTGTAAGCAGTGCCCACTGATTATTTGAATTTAGCGGAACTTCTGGGGTCAACCTGGGGAAATGCATCGAATCTGCTGTCACAGCCAGTTTTCTCCATCCTTGATCCACACCTGCCTTACCTTGATTTTATTCCTTAATCATCACCAGGCAAAACCAGCATGTTATGTCATCCTAATTTAAGACAGTCAGAAGCAACCAATTCGATAATTCTACTTATGAACAAAATACAAGTTGTCATTTGAAATGATAAAAAATATCCCAGCATGGCTAGTCTTTCAGGTTTCATAAAGCAATTATGTCCACTTAGCATTTAATACATTCAGTGCATTTATTGTTATGGATGAAGCATCTATTAAGAATCAATAGTAAATTTCTATCAAGTTAAAAATCACAGGTTTAGGTATTACTTTTTGTTCTGTTTTGGATGCTGGGGGTGCAGAAATAGGACTCCGTACACGTTACTTGTTTCTCTGTAGCCTGTTCAAAAACTACAAAAACTGAAAAACCATTAATGTCTTAAAAACAAACCCTTCTTAGACTCCACCCGTGGACTAATAAATAAAAAAATAAATAGAAACTCGTCGAGAATTCAAGCTTTCAAAATGGCATCTAAGTTGTCACAAATAAAAAAAGCATCTCTCAGTATAAAGCATTAAAAGCAACTCTTGAGTTACATAGACTCTGGTTGGCTTTATGCCACTGAAAACATTGATCTCTATTCCAAAAATGCATCTGTAGTGAAATTCACTGTATAGAGTAATAGATTTTTACCAGGGCAAAGAAAATATGTGACAAATCATTTGTTTCTAAATTGTTTGTGAGCTCCATTGGCCTATGGATGAAGCTGGTCTATCATTACTCTTGTTAATCCAGAGACATTCTTGCCTGGCAATGCCAAATGAGCTCCTATTTCCATTTATAAGAGTCAGTGATTCATAAGGTGCACAGAAAAACCTTTTATCAATTAGGTATAAAGGATCATATTCCCATCTCCATCTGTATCAGCCCTAGGTGGAAATTGCTCTTGCCAAACACTGTAGTTCATAGACATACTATTTATTTTTTTCACAACCACGTTCAACTCTACCTTGCTTTCCTAAGGTAAAGTACTGCTGTTAAGTGGAATTCAGGAAAACAAGGTGGTTCTAACTTGCAATAGGATTATAGCAGAGGAAATAAATCCTATGATCTGTTGCTGTGTTAACATTAAAGTACATCAAGGCTAGGGAAAATGTACACTGTGTCTAGTTGGAATCCATAGCTGCTACACATGATAAAATATGACTCAAAGTAAATTTCCTTTATTTGGTTTGTATGTATGGAAGTTGGGCTTTACTACACAGAGCCTTTTAGCTTTTAGGCAACTGTCGGTAGAAATACCCAGATAGAAGCACAGTAAAACTACCATCATGTAGTTTCACATCAACGGAAATATTGCCAAACATGCCAGGGTATGACACTTATGCAATATTTCAGGACTGCTTTTAAAGCAGCCCCATTTACTGAGCTTGTAAATGTGACGAACGGCTTCCAAACCTAGCAATTTTCCCTTTTCCCACTAATCAGTGTCTACAATACACACTCTCCTTCACCTACGAAGATGATGCTACAGAGTCACCGTCCTCCAGGCAGAGTAGGTACATGGTGAATTGGTCCGTCATTATCAGGGACACATTTGCACTTGTGTCTGCCTAACTTTCCTCCCCTCAAACTTGTGCACAGCAGCAGGCAACTTTAGACAGCTGGCTGGGAACGGGGTGTGGGTGGTAGTGCTGGGAAAGGGGTGCAGGTGGCTCTGTCCTCAGGGTCAACCTACAACGTTGACCTTGTGGAAGCCAACTGAAGACATCTATATGTCATCTGATATTGCAGAAGGAGAGCAAACTGGGAGTTTCTGAGACACTGGCCTCTCACATGGGCAGTTTAGGACACACTACCATGGATTTTCTGCTTTCCACCAAGCTCATTAAAAAAAAAAAGAAAAAAGAAATGAGAGAGAGTTCATATACACAGAGGTCGAAAGTCACCCTGACACATTCTCAGACTTAGAAGAAGTGCAATTACTCATTAGGACACCTTACACCATGTTCAAGAATGTTGAGGCAGCTATGACAAGATAGCAGGAAAAGAGACACCACGCCACTCTGCAATAAGCAATCATGTGATGGTCAAATGTGCACTATCAAGATATATAATTTTTATTTAATAAATTTAATATTATAAATATATACATAAATTTATATCTGTTTACTCAGATTTGGGGCTCTAAGAGATAAATATGAAAATAACTGTTTTTGAATGCTTGCTGAAATGTAAGTGGACTAGTGCCAAGGGTTTCTAAAACTAACATTATAGCAGCGGAAGACACTTATTGTTAATGGAGCATGCATCAAAAAGCTCAATGTACTCCTCGAATGAAACGTTCCCCAAATATTCTTTTATATATATTCAGGGTTTCTGAATGTTGTTTTGCATTTATGCACCGATTTTTGGAAATGCTTTTAGTTGTAGAAAGTATATTGCAAGAGGGGAAAACACTCTAATGATACATAGGACTGGTTCTTACTTTTATGCATACCCTTCAAATCACACACCATTATTTAAATGTCATTGTGTGGTTCTGCTGTAAACATGGGGCACCTTGGTTGTTTTCTTTGGTGGGGTGGGAACTACTAGTTTGAAAAAAATCTAATAACCTAAATACAAAAGGAGATGTTGATCATTGAGAAAGAGGTCAGTAAAGTATAAGATAGCAACAAAAATGTATTTGTAAGGAATATACTCTGAACCCTTGGACAGGGCTAAATAACACTTCTCCACAGGAACATCAAATATTAGGGCATTTTTTAATGTTCTGGAAAAAGCAATTTCCATTGAAAATTATAAAATTTACCCCAGAACGACCTAGATTTTGCAGGGCCTTTTAAAAAAGGGATGCAAAATACAAAATTCACATAAAAATGAATAGTTATTTACAATGATACAATAAATCATAGGAAATCACAAAGCTTGCAAAGCTAACAAACACAAAATATGGAAAACCAGCATTAAGTTTTCATTAATTAAACACTTTTATTAATTAAACATCTTTATAAGACTTTTCCCCTACATTTTTGACTACACACTAAAAGCTATTGGAAAACTATGTTGTAGTATCGTTTTTCCACAGAAAGAAGAGAAAGAAAATGCACTTAACTTATAGTGTGGCTCGATGAAATCTATTTGTTTTTATTGGGAGTTTATAAAAGTTTTCAGCTTCATGGCTTGCTTTTTGTAATATCATGTAAATTTCTGAGTTGTCACAGTTGAAAAAGCCTCTCTCAAGCTTCTCCTCTATGTGTTTTTTGTCACACTAACAACTGTAGACCCTTCATTGTCAAGTATATTGCTGACAGGAGGGAGGATCCGTAAAATATAACAATGATTCTCCGGGCCACTTTGTTCCACCCCAAAACATTCCTCCTTATCTTAAACACCATGAGATGATTAAGAGAAAAATCACATTTAGTTCACATTAATATTCTTTTCAGTGCTTTGAAACCACTTTGCAGGTGATCAAAGTAATTGCAAATGAATATATTTCTAATGAGATTGATAGTGGTATCTGCTTTCTATACTCCACACATTCTCGTGAATGGCCTATTGGATATGTTGTCTCATGTCTATTTTTAAATCAATAAATTTAATAAAATTATCTTGAGAAAATCACCAAAAAGTTAAGTATTTTAGAAGCTGAACTTTTTTAGTTTTGTACAATAAAAATCATAATGCATTTTAATGGGAACACATGATAAAACTTTAAATAAAATGACATGCAGGATAACATTTTTGAACCAGGAAGAGTTGAAAAGCAAGGGGGAAGTTAGCAAATTTCTAACATTAAAATAAACCCAGTTGACATCTCATATATTTTAATAATGTGTCCCATTTCATTTTCTTCTGAGGCAATCAAAGCCAATCTCAAAACAAATGTAATTTATTAAATATGATTATAATGAAAAAAGTTATTACAGTACTAAAATTGTTTTGTAAATGATTGGACCAACTCCTACTATCTTGTAATGTTTTGCAAAAGATATCCTTATTTTGTTGCACTAAGTAATTTTAAATCAAGATTTCATTTTGCCTGCTAAATCAGGTCAAATCAGACAACTATGCATTCTCATCCAAAACTCAGAGATCTTTAACCTCCTGTGGGTAAAAGTCATGGCTGATAAATATTTATAGAACTCTGCAGCACAGCTTCTGTTTGTTAGAAATATCTCCAAGAATGACATGACCTCGGAACTTCCTGGAATCATGCGCTGGTTGTGATCTATAGGGTTCAGAGGCCCTTGCGTCGTTTAAATACAAAGCGCTAGGGAGGACCTTCAAAAATCAAATCCATATTTTATGTTTGACATTCACTTCACATTGGAACCACAATATGGTTTTGCTTTGTTTTTTTCTTTTTTAATTGGATAAGCTAAAATTTGAAGTGTGATAGAGTAGTTTATGGGATATAAATACTAATACGATCAAGATTGACAGTTTTAATGACATCAAAAAAGTGACTTATCTTTAAATTTTTGTTTCAGTGATCTCTTTCTGTCTGGTTCATTCCAGCTTCTTTGCTGCTTACCACTTTTCACTTATTTTTGAAGGAGTAATCACCTTCTGCCTGTTAAAGCTAACTTGAGACCTATCAATGGTCCCCGCACCGTCCTGGCCTTGTCAGGAGCTTGTTCCATAACTCATTCCTTCTCTATTTAATTTTCAACTTCTCCTTCTCTACTAGTTTCTTTTCCTTCATCACAAAATATGTTGTAAGATTCCAAATTTCAAGTGCCTACTCTTTATCCTTTGTCCATTTACTTCCCTGTCTCTCTCCTTCCTTGCAGGGTCAAGCATGTAGAATTTGCCATTTTGGGTTGTCTTCTCTTTATAACTTCTCATCACACTCAGATAAGGCTCCCATCCCTCTAGAACCTTCATAAATATCAAAAATCTTTCTATATCACAAAACCCAATGACATATCTGAGGCTGTATCTTCTTTCACCTTTCCAAAGCAGGTTTTAACCACTTCTTTCTTTCTAAAATTCTTCCCGTGATTCCAAACTCCACTCTCCCTTGGTTTTCCCTCTATGACTCTCTGACCATTCCGTGCGAGGCTCCTTGGCTGCCCCTCTCATTGCAGGATGCTGGAGTGTCTGTCTGCAATCCTCACCTCTTCTCATTTGGTCACCTTCTCTCTCAGCCACCTCATTTGT
This sequence comes from Manis javanica, assembly GCF_040802235.1. NCBI lineage: Eukaryota > Metazoa > Chordata > Mammalia > Pholidota > Manidae > Manis > Manis javanica. Next base: position 10,989,523 of record NC_133167.1, on the reverse strand, counting down.
CTTTATTATGTCAGCTCTCTGCCTCCATCCTGGACCAGTCCTGTATAGCTAACTACTTCCTTTTCCATACAAAACAGTGTACTTGTAGTTATTGTGTGAAGCCTTTCTTCCCCACTAACAGTAATCTCCATGAAGGCAAAGACAATATCTGTCTTGTTCATTGCTGAATCTCTGGTACCTAGCCCAGGGTGGGCATCTGAAAGGGGCTCAGTTGACTGGACTGATGTCCCAGAGACACATCAAACTCAACATGTCAAACACCAAATCCCTGATCTCCTAATCTTGAGACTGTAGCTACTTCTAAAATTGGTCTTACTTCTACATTTCCTGTCTAGATGGAGTTTAACACCATCTCCTCATTTTCTTAAGCCCCAAACTAAGAGCAAATTTTTGACACCACTCCCTGTTACCTCCACAAGGAAGCACTCATCAAGTTCAGCTGATTCGACTTCTTAACTATCTCTTGAATGTGAATCTGCTGTTTCCTTTACCATAGAATCTTAGTTTATCCAGTGAACTGGATATTTCCCTCCAGTCTCTGTTCCCTTATACCTCCCTATAGCTACCTTGGGGTGTCTTTATAAAATGCAAATCAGACCATATCACTTCCCTGCTTAAAGTTTTTCAGTGATTCCCCAATAGGCTTAAACGTCCTTAGTCTTTTATAATTGTACGTGTGTGTTTGTGTATGTTCATGTGTGAGTGTGTCCATGCACAGATGCATGTGCACACCAGCCTGCCAGTCGTGGCCTCACCAGCTCATCCAGCCTCCTTTCTGCTTCTCTCCCATGGCTTCCAGTTTTGCTCTAGCGATACCAGGTGATTTATAGTTTCTCAACCAATGTCAGTATACTGGAATGTCAATATGCTAGAATGAATCTGACAGGTTTGTCTAGATCCTCACAGTTCAGTTCAGATGTCCCACTTCTGGCTTGTGGAAAGTCTTCCCTGATTCTTCTCTCTCCACCATTAATTGTGGCCCCCTCCATGTTACCCCATTTCTTAGTATTTACTTTCTCTGCTACCTCGATGACTCTGGACTCTGCTAGGTGTTTCAGCATTGTGGGTAGGTTGGGGTTCCTATGGCCTGGATCCTCACTGAATTTAAACCATCTGATGATGTAACTGGCCGGTTGCTAGGCTATCTCTTCCACACCTGTAGGCAATAAGCTATTATTGCGCTATATAGGAGACCTCAGCCCAGTGCTCTGGGCAGAGGCAGAGACGCTAGGGCTCAACCTACCGCAGGGAGAACAAGCTGGGTAATAAACCCTTTCACCCCAAAGAACGTTTTGCTGTCAATTTCTTTGGTCACATTGAATCCATAGTGAACTTGCCCGGGGCTGAAACCCTTTGGCAAGACAAGCATCAATCCCAACTATTTAGACTTAGTGTCTTCCAGTGGGTGTCAGTAACCTTTTGATACTAGAGTTTATTTGTTAGAGAAGTTTAGAGTCATAGCAGAATTGAGCAGAAGGTGCAGAGAGCTCCCATATACCCACCATCCCACTCCCCACACACAGCCTCTGCTATCAACATCCCACACCCCAACGGTGCATTTGTTACAGGCAGTGAATCTACAATGATAGATCATTATCACCCAAAGCCTGCAGTTTGCATTAGAGGTCACTCCTGGTGGTGTATATTCTACAGATTCTGACAAATGTATAATGACATGTATCCACCATTACAGAATATTTTCACCGCCCTAAAAATCGTCCTAGTCATCCCTCCCCACTAACTCCTGGCAATTACAGATCTTCCTGCTGTCCCCAGAGTTTTGCCTGTTGCAGAATGCCACGTAGGTGGAATGATACAGCATGTAGCCTTTTCAGATTGGCTTCAATCGCTTAGTAATACACATTTAAGTCAGTGGCTTTTTATCCTCAGTTTCCTGGGAACTAGGATAGTTCGGGTCACAGAACAGATGTTAAATAAGTTTTGGTTGCATTAAGTTTACAATTTGTTTTAATTGTGTAATTATTTGCATTTACTTTCCCTCAAAAATACAATATAATTCTCTGATTTCTATCTTTTATTTTAAAAGAAAATAGAAGATAAAGCAAAAAGGACTTAAAAATCCATTTTAATGGTCTGTTTTAGGGTTTTATGCCTAATTTTGAAAGATGATGAATAGTATTTTCCACATGCAACCCTGAGCTTTACAAAAACACATTTGTAATTTCCTTTAAACTAGAAACAGTATGTGTCCATTAACAACTGAATCTTTTGCTGTCTTAAAACTGTATCTTCAATTGCTTTTCCTTCCCCACATACCAGCTGTTTTCTCTGGTTATCCTTTCCATTCAGAACCGAGGATGCCTTTAAGACTGAGTTGACACTCTCAGTTCAAACCGATCTTTTACCTTGAAGAGTAATCTTCCATTCCTGAGTGAATTTTCTGAATTCATTTCAATGGTAACAGCATCAAATGACCATTCCACCCTACATATGTCAAAAATGAGCATTTCAACCTCATATACACAGAAATTATTGGTTAATACTTACCTGATAATTTGTCTCACCATAATTCATTGTCATGTGAATCCATCTCGATGGCCTGAAAGCACACACACTAATTCGTTATTTCTCAAATGTTTGTGTATATCACGGAGGTGCTCATTAAGGTTAGCAATTCTTCGGCCACACTCATCAGACCCCAGGAGAGCCAGAGACACGCATCTTTAATAAAAACCTCAGGTGGTTCTGCAGCAGACGGTGGGGGATGCTGCTTTGGGAAACAGAAGCATGGCACTTCATATAAAAAAGCTTGCAAGCAGGTGGCCACTATCTACAAGAAACCTCTCAGTGAAAGTAATGAGATTGATCATCTGTTAAATTTAATGCTCTATTCTAAATGAAAATTACAGGAGCAAGCCTAATTGATTTCTGTGCGCTAATTAACAGGGGAGAGATAACCAAAATGTTTTCTAGTACCACAGTCTGCAGGATGGTTTGTACTTAAAGACAAAACGGCTGTTTGATTGGTATGGTTACAATCTTTGGGTGAGGAAACTTTTCAACAGTCTGAAACTTGAGAAAATTGCTTCCTACAAAACTAGCTTGGAAATCTTGAGGTTTTGTTTAAATCCACAAAGTTCTGATATGTCATTTTCTCCATCAGACTATAAATATACCTACTTTGCAGAAAACCAGCAAAAGCATTTACATCTCTCCATAGGTACCTGAAAAGTTCACATGGCTGGGACTGATTAACCAAAAATCAAATGATGAAGCAATTTTTGTTACCTCCCTTGCCAGTTTATTCTCTTTCTCATCACAGACTCAGGCACATGACTTCATTCTTGCTATCTTATGCTCTTTTGCCAATTTTTGGAGCTAGTGAAATAATCCTGATATGCTTAATCTCTACTCTTGTTTAAAGTGATAGATAATAACAAAATCATGTTCTGATTAAGGGAAAATTAATGGTAATTCATTAGCTCATAATGGGAATTGTTAAAGCATGTTGTGACTTTTTAGTGGCAGTACATATCATTATCAAGGTTCTTAGTAATGAGGACCAGAGACAAGAAAATGGTCCCAGAGCTTTCTGAAAACATAACTATGTTCACCTTTTTTCTTGAATATAAATATGCTAGAAGAATCTTTGAAAATGCATAATCAATGAAAAGTCAATCAATTTTTTAAAGTCCATTATACAGTAATGAAGCAGAGACAAAGTTAGATGAACTTTAGAGTTGGACGAGTATGTAAGAAAATGAATGCTTTGAACACTGATTTGCTCAGTAAAGAAATTTCATTTCAATAAAAGTTAAAATTTTTCAAAAGGTTTCTGATTTAACAGGAAAATCGGGAATATTTTGAGCAGATGGACTTCAGACACTTGTGAAGTGGATGGAGACACTGCTATCTTTAAGCCTGTGCCAGCCAACAGTTTCGCAGGGTCCCTATCAATCACTTTCCACAGGAAGGAGAATTCAGTGATTCTCCTATCAACAGACTGCTCTGTAAACTTCGGAATGTGAACTTCCCAAAGAAAGAGGAAAATACATAAAGAGAGATGAGAATATAATGCATTATTTGCCTTCAAGTGCATAGTTATTAAAGAAAGTATTTTGGTGGGAGACGCTAGAGAGGAAAAAATAGGGAATCCAGAGTATTTACATGAAAACTTTACATTAGCAATCCCTAATTTGCTGCTTGTTACCTCTCCTCTCTCTTCCACCACTGGAACTTGAGTTGCACGTGCACGCTTCTCTCATAAGGGAACACAACTCTAATCAGTGTGGTCTCCACAGAACATCTTGTCACTACTTGTCTTCAGATAGTTTGGGTAGCAAATAGTTCATGAACAGGTAACAAACTGTGCCAGCCTTGTTCAGATTTCAAAAGGATTCAGGAATGATCCCAGCCAGTATGGAACGTAGGTGTTCCAGCAGAGAGGGAAGACAAAACACGTGGTGTCCCACCACTCTAAAAAGAAAGTTCTGGGTTCGTTACCAGGAGATGAACCTCACATTTGTTTAGGAGAAGCTAAGAGAAGGTTTCTCTGAGGAGGTGGCACTAAAGTTTGGTGCACAGAGCAGAAAAGATTCAGACTGACAAAGATGACGAGGGCGACCTGGAAGGAAGAACTTGCTAGAAGAAAGCAGAGTACCAGGGAAATGTGGTAGGAGGAGTGAACTCATTTTCTGGAGAGCAGAGTATGCAAAAAGAAAAAGAGAAATAAAATACTGCTGTGTTAGAGAGCAGTTAAGTAGATCGGGCATCCATCTTAAAAACCAGGCTGAGGAGTTTGGGCTTAAGGAAAAGTGTGGAAAGGGGAAAGGAAAAAAATATTTCTGGAGGGATCCTATTACCAAGGAGAGTTTTGAGTGAGCCATTTTTATTTTTCTCCTGCTATTTGAAGACTTTCATCTTTAGTCCCTGGTGCTCTCTCATCTAACATTGTCCAAAATAAGAATTTCTTAGCTGAAAATACTTACCACTTAAATCTCAAATTTCCAGACCATTCAATCTCTTCTATTAAAAGTTCTTCATTTAGTTCTTCCACAAATAGGCCAAGTCTCTGTACAGGCTTGAGGTTCGGTCCAAAGGTCCTCAAAATCACCGTAGAGATAGAAGGATGGACCCAAAGCTCCCCGTGAACAGAAACCCCTTTCACAGTAGCTGAAGTGCCCTTCAAGACCAGAATGGGGTCTCCTGAAATATTGTTTCCTATTTCCAAACTTAACCATTTTCTCCTTCAGTCATTGGTCATTTAGCCGTCTTCTTAAACATCATGATATCGACTGCATGTTTGCATATACCTTCCAGTTCATGCACTATGTTTACATCCTGGTCTTCTCACTATAATCAAAGAAGTGCCTTGAACTCCCATTTACTTTTCCTTTTGTGTGATCCAGAGCTTTGCATGTAGTAGATATTCCACCAGTACCTACAGATTTCACTTCCAATCACTGACATACTTAACAGAAGCCTCTTATACATAATAATAGTTCAATTATTATGAGATAGCTGGATCTCAGTAAACCTTATTTTTCTTTTACTTGTAATCTTAGTAAATATGAACGAAGTAAATACCCATTCTTTAATTAGGGTAAAGACTCTGCAGAACTTAACCCTTTCAGTCAGTCAACCAGGAATCACAACATGATTTTGACTTTATAAAACATTGAAGCTTCTATCAGTGAAAACAATGAAACAGGCTACCTTGTAAACAGGAAGGTTTCTATTCATGTATTCCTTTATTCAAAAAAAACTATTAAGGGCATACAAAGAGACACAATAAATCAAAACTGCCCTCTCATCTATTCTCAACTTGAGGCGAGTCATTGAAGAGCGAAATCTTAAGGAAGGAAGACTCAAGACCCCACAAACGTATCATCTTACAGTTCTGGAGCCCAGAAGTTTCAAGTGTTTCTTATTGAACTAAAATCAAGATATTGGCAGGGCTGTGATCTTTCTGAAGACTCCAGAGGAAAATTCATCTCCTCGCAGTTCTCCAGATTCTAGGAGCTGGGCTGCCCACACTCCTTGCCTTCTAGTCACCTTCCTTCTTCAAAGCCAACAGTAACAAACTGGGCCGCTCTCCTATCAAACTGTGCTGACTTCTGCTTCTACCACCTCATGCCCTTTTGTGGCTCTGACTCCTCTTCTGCCTCCCTTTTACACCTTCTGGAGGCATTGGGACCATCCAGATAATTCAAGATAATCTCCCTCATCACAAGGACCATCAACTGGCAACTTTAATTTTATGTGCAACTTTAATTCTCTCTCGTCTGATAACAAAACATGTTCAGAGTTTCCAGAGATTAGGACGTGGGCATCTGGGGAAGAGAAGGACATTGTTCTGCCTACCACAGGAAAGAAAACTTTGTAGCAGGCATGATTCTAGGGGTTTCCTAATTTAATTCATATACAGATCAACCTGGAGAAAAAGTATTCTCATTTCCATTTTTGCCAATGAGTAAAAACTGTACTGCATAGGATTAAGTCACCGGCCATGAAATTTGTAACTATCAAGTGGTAGAATCTGGATTGAAACCCAGGTCCTTTTGACTCCAAGATCCATGCTCTTTCTTTCTGTCATGTTGTCTCCTCAGGAACAGAATCATTTAAGGAACTGGCCATCCATTATAGAGATTGCCAAAATCTGTATCCAAAAGCCATGTATTAAGTGGGAGGTACTATCAAATGACTTACAACTGAATTCTGAGTAATTGACTTATTTATTATTAAGTAGAGCTATAGCTTCTACCTTCAAAGAAAATACAATCTAGGTTAACAAGATAGGTAACATTAAAAGAAAATTAATAGTATGAAAAAGTAAATAACAAGTGTTCAACACAAATGCTAAGAGCTCAAAGATTTAGGAACAAAAAAGTCTACTTGTAGCAGTTTTGCTCATAGATAACTTGGTCTGGATCTGGAACTATGGGAAAAAACTGGATAGCCAGGCAAGGGGGGTGGGTAATTGAGGAAGTGAGCCACAACAATGAAAGCACAATGACACACACAGGGGCTCTGTGTGTGCATCAACAAGAATGACTGAACACCTACTGATGTGACAGTCACTGACCAGAAGGGAAGCAGAGGAAGCTACAGTGGCAGACAGGGCTAGCAAGGGCTAGACTTGCAAGCAAAGGAGTAAAAAGGCAGGTAACATATTGAAGGTAATGTTTCAGCAGGTGTTTGGAGGATAGTATATAGAACCCGGAAAAGAGGACGTGAGCTAAGAAGCTTTTGCAACAAGCCAGGAATAACATAGTGGTGAGGACCTGAATGAGTGAAATAGTAGAAAGGAGAGGCACTTGGGCCAGGCGAATGACAGGGTAGAGGGATGCTTTGGGGATGAAGGTCAGCGATGAGCCAACCCTGGAGGCTGAGTACAGAGATGCCATTAATATAGAAAGTCCAGCATTTGAACTGCCCTGCAGTAACACACAAGAATAGGTTTGATTTAAAGTGTCAGAGTTGCATTCCTTGGAAAGGTTCTGGCTGCAGAAACATAGGTTCAGAACCCAGAGCTATTTAGTCCTTTTGGTTATATACGCTGAAGTTTGTATATATCAGGATTTTAAAACCTTGGCACTACGGACAAGTGGGGTCAGGTCATCGTTACAAGGGCCTGGCCAATATATCATAGGATATTTAGCAACATCCTCAGCCTCAGCCTCTGCCACTAGGTGCATTAGCAGCTGCCTCCTCCAGTCATGACAGTCTAAACTGGTTGCATATTGCCAAATGTCCCCTTCAGGGAAAATCACCACCCGTGGAGAACTGACAATATATGTAAGCTCTAAAGGAAAGAAGAAGAAACAATGAAAGGGAAGGGACCTACAGGGGGCAGCATTTTGGAAGGTGAGTCAGCGGGTATGCCAATAATTCAGGAGGCAAAAATGCAAATGCCTTCAGGGACCAGGCTGGTTGGTCAGTTACAAGAGACTAAATGAGCTACAGGGATCGGAGGGGCGGGCGGGTGTTGGTAGCCTATCTGAAGGAGGTTGGCACCAGGGAGTCTTAGCCCAGGGCTGTCATGTAGAAATGTGAGCCCAGTGTTCACAGGTCTTCCAGCTTTTGAAGAAAGGCCAGAAATCAAGAAAAGTATGTGAAATGTCAAGATCTGCTTTTTAAATCTTGGCCACTAATTAAATTTTCAAATACAGTCTGAATCAAACAAAACCTTGGCCATAAGCCAAACCTGGCTTGAGAGCAGACCAGTTGCAACTTTGAGAAAGAAGAGCTCTCAGAGGACATGGAGGAATGGCCCCAAAGCTGCCGCAGGGGTCCCAGCACGCGTCTGATGAAGGCAACTTGTCCACAAGCGGGGAGCGAGGCTGAACTGCCTAGTTTTGGAGACTGGGGAGTATTATGGGCTAATTATGTTGCAGTCCCTACCCTCAGTACCTCAGAACATGACTACGCTTGGAGGTGGTGCCTTCAAAGAGGTGATCAAGTTCAGTGTGGCCACTAAGGTGGGCCTTAATCCATTCTGCCTGGTGTCCTTATAAAACCAGGAAATGTGGACACAGACAAGAGGAAAAATCATGTGAGCAAGAAAGCAGCCAAAGACAAAGGCCACGGGAGAAACCCAACCCGCCGGGGCTGTGATCTTGGACTTACAGCCTCGAGGATTGTGAGAAGACAAATTCCTGTTGTTCGGGCCTCTCAGTCTATGGCAGTCTGTATGGCAGCCCGAGCAGAAGCGTACAGGGGTTACCAGAAACTTCCCCTCTGGCTTTTAATGAATGAAGAAGTATCTCCTCTACACAGGCAGAGTAGGGGAGAGGGGCCTTAAGAGAGAATGTGAAAGGCATAGTCAATTCATTCGTGAAACTTGATGAAAAGAAGAATACAACTGGCATGCGAACCAGTGTCTCTGTTCTTAGCCCTCTCGCATATATGCCTCGATGATCACAAGCCTGAGGTGCTACCTATCTGCTTAATCTCTCAGGGAAATATCCAGCCCTCCCTTCTTCACAAACACCTGCTTTGTTGGCAACGGGTTTCAGCTGCCTGGTTCTGTCCATTCTCCTCTGGTTCCTCCTGGATTCGATGTTCCCTACCAACCCTTTTCCTGGCATTTGGGCATCAGCCAACTTGCATGGCTCCCAGTCCTGCCAACTCCCCTTGTCTTGAGTGACAATGTCTTGGCAAGTGCCTAGTCCAGCCCCAAGGCCAGTTCTTGGTTAAGCCAGTCCAGGTTCCCCTCTCCCAAGCAAGGTTGGAGGATTCAGAAACCAGAAGGGGAAGCATTCAAAGGAAGAGCATATGAGAGCGTGTGTATTCATGGTGTGTGCGTGCAGTGTCCTGTGGGCCCCCAGGCATGTCTGAAAACTTGTCTTCAGAGGACAACTGGAATTTGAGTAAGAACTCCCAAAGGGAATGGGTCCAGTGAGGTAAGAGAGTTGACCTCATCCAGCCCCCACTTTGAAAGAAGATGAAGTGGAGAGAAGAGAGAAAACAGGATGGGAGGCCTAGCTCTGCCTCGTCAGGGATCAAAAAAGTCCAACATGGTTTATTATGAGTAAACTGACAGTTAAGGGACTGTGACATAACTGGAGGCTTAAAGAACTGGAAAGTGGGCTACAGGGATGTGGCCAAGTCCAGGCTGGGCAAGCAATTCAGCACAACCAGAAGGAGGCAGGGCAGATATTTCCTAAGCAGTGTCAAGGGTCGGGTTGTCCAAAAGTCTGTGACAACTGGCATTAACAGCTGTGCTTCAGCTTCTGTGATGAAAAGCCAAAAATGTTCGTGCCCTGGCCCCCATCCCTGTTCCCACTGGGTCACTCTTTATCACAGCATCAAATGCCAGTGCGTTTATGTTAGAGAAGCATCTCAAGTGCATTTATTTATTAAGCACCTACAATTAAGCACATAACCAAGAGATACTACAAAAGAGGTCTTTATTAAGAGATCTTTATTAAGGTACTAAAACATAGAAGTTATCCTCAACACACTTTCCTTACTGCCCTCATTTCAAATTCCAAACACTATGTCTTTGATCCACTTAGAAGGGGAAGTATTCTACTCTGAATCAGAACAAGTAAACCACGTAGCAAAGCATCTTAGAGATTCCAGAGCACGACCCCAGGAGAAATTTTGAAGCATTCCTATTTTAATACAACACACCGGGAATGGGTAATGTCAAAAGTCAATTTCCTCTTTTGTTACTCGGCAAGTTACAACTATATAGATATCCAGTGACTATATAATCACTTGGTAAATATCAGCATCTCTCCTATGTTTTCCTTTGACCTTGTATTATAAAAAGGCACTAAACATTAGTAAACCAAATTAATACACAGATTTAGTAATGGTTAAATAATTAAATTAGGAAATGCCATTTGCCTTTTTAAAAGACTTTAGAAATTCTGTGAGAAATATCAAATTGCACCAACCTAATGGAGCACTGCTTTTGAGGAATTGCTTCTACTATAGAAGATAAAGTAATGCATTTAAGAGATTAAAGTAGAAAGATCACCATGACAGCTTACACTTGTCCCTGCTCTCCACTTTCCTTCCTTAAATCCGATCATCTGCCTTGGGAAAAAGAACCATAAAAATAGCATCCATGTCTGAGTATCAGTAAGGAGATTTATCCATTCCTTGGGCATAATCCACTTTCCTCCAACTGAGTTAGCATCTGGCAACCTGGCTGGAGGGATGTGGTGTGAGGATACATCCCCAGGCAAGTTTCTTCGTTCTCGCTTGCTGTGACCCCCAAATGACCCAGGGTCACCAATCCACTCCTCATATGGAGGCACTTGGTCTCAGGTGCAAGCTCTCATCTCCAATACAAATGCATGTATTTTTTTTTTATTCCTGCACGTCATTATCCCCATCAAATAAATAACAGTCTCTATTTCCTAAAGGCTCTTTGGTCTGAGTTAGAGCAAACTTTTCCAAAATTCATACAGAGATTTTTTTTCCATGTTCTCAAAGAAATGGGGAAATGAATTTAAGAGAAGGATGTCTACGTATTTGTGTGTGTCTCTATCTGTTTTGATCTCAATTTGTTTAATCAGTACAACGTGTTAGAATTTCTGCTAGAGCAAGTTCTAATCTAAACATAGCTATTTAGAAAAACTGCTTCCTTGCACATGGGTAGCAAAGCAGAAACAGGTTTGTCAAAGTGCAAGATGTGGAAATGATTCCTGCTCCCTGGTGGGGTTCTGGGTCCAATTCCATCAGCCTTTCTTTCCCACCAAACATCTCTTTGTTCCAAGCAAAGTTTGGATGAGTTAGGTCTGTTCTCATCAGGTACGTCACCTGTCTAGAACTTCAAAAGCAAAGTCATCTGTGATGTAAACATGTTTCAGATGAGGCAGGGCTGCCTTTGTTTTCTTTTTTTTAACTCAGAAGACATGCTAAGGCTTCTCACTGTGTTTCATACTGTATGATATACTCCATAAAGAGAAACATATATTTTTAAGTGGCTCATGATATGCAGAAGAGGTGTGGTTCCTGAACATGAGCCAGTCGCAGTGGAAATGTGTCTCCTCTTCTTTCCCATTACAGCACACCTCGTGCCCAAACCGAAACAAAGGCAGGGCTCCGGCGAATATTCTTGCAAAAGCTCTGGGGTGCCCCAGTCACCCAGAACTCTCTATTTTTTTTTAATATTTCCATACACTTAAAAACTCATTTAATTCTGTTTCCATCTATTTGTTAAGTAAGATCACTAACACTGGTCAGAAACTAACTTCCCAGAACCTCCTGATAATTTGATGATTCTAGGAATTTTTTTTCTCTGATTTTATCACTTTTCTTGGAAACTGCAAAGAGAAAACATTTGTGTGGAGTTCAAGACATACTCGCATTGGTCTCTTAGATACACCATTAGGCAGAAACACAAAGGAGTTGTTCATTTAGAGGCAATTTAGTCAATTTAGTGTAGAAGTTGAGAGAAGGGGCTATGGAAATAACCAGACCTAAGACCCTTGTTGTCTCTGCATAAACTTGTACAACCATTTAATCTTTCTAACCCACAGTTGTCCTTTTGGTAAATGGTGATTAAGAATAGTACTTGATTCTTATTGTTATTGAGAGAATTTAAGACAATCCACAAAAATAGAGCAAGTAGCTCAGTGCCTGGCACACAGTAAGCTTTCTCGATAATTTTAGCTCATCAGTATTAGCAACCAAACTCTCAGACAATTACCAAGTTGGGTTCTTTTTATAATCATCCCGTATCAGGGAGGTTGACTTTAATAAAATTGATGTAAACATGTTGCTAATAATAATGGCACATTAGTCAGACACTAAATTAAAAGCCTTAAGTAGGGAGATTTAAGGAAGGCACATAAACAACAGCAACCAAAAACAAAAGCAGAAAACAAAATTAGAAAAATTTAAAACAGCTGGAGAGATTGATTTCAAAGTAAGCAGTATGCTGATGGTATCATTGAACAAAATAATATTCAGAAGAAATAAGATAATGTGCAAAAAAAACTTGGTGAAAAACACATCTCAAAATATGCTTTACGACCTATTTACGAACCATGGGTACATGCCTGGTTTTCTCCAAAAGTGAAATGTTCAATTATTGCCCTGGAATACATGGTCTAGGACTCGGCCACTAAAATCACAGAGGTTTTGTAAAAATGAGATGCGGCATTATAGCACAGACGTAAGAATGGTTTTTTGAAAGAGCTGTACCACGTTCTGTATCATGGAATAAAGCACAAAATAGCAGAGGGAAAGCTGATGCGTGGAAATCAAAAATTAGAAAATCTGCACCAGTACAATATCATCCCCCATCAATTCAAAACTTTAGCCATCCAGTAAAAACCTAAATCTTTCTGATTTTCCCACTGGAATGAAGCAGAAACTGGTTGTTTGATTCCTCAGCCATGTTCAGTGTGGACATCTGAGGACTATGAAGAATTGCTTCCATACTGTGAACACCATAAAATCAGTTGGAAAAAATATATTCCTTCACTGACATAGTTGAGGATAGATTGATTAAGGAAAGAGGAATGACAGAAATGGGCCAGATCTGAGTAACGATTTCATCCCAGACCTCCTTGGCTCTTCTCTCTACCTCCATACTTTTTCAAGACAAAATCTTTTATAAAGGAAAACCAAACCAAGCACTAGAATCATCAATGTGACCAGGATGACCTGTAATAAGTCATGGGGATACGGTGTGCATACAGCATGACAACTACAGGTGATAATATTGTACTGCATATTTAAAAGTTGCTAATAGAGTGAATATTAGAATTTCTCATCACATTAAAAAAATTTTCATCAAACACACAACAAAGTTTTTGTGACTATGTAAGGTGACAGATGTTAACTAGATTTACTGGGTGGTCATTTCTTAATGTATAAAAATACCATCTCACTATGTTGTTCACCTGAAACTAATTAATGTTGTGTGCCAATTATACCTCAACTAAAAAGACAAATTTTTAATTGAAATTAGAAAGAGAAATCACCACAGTGCAAATAAAATACAGGTATACTGGTATGTACCTCCTGTTTCATTACCCATCTGAATATGTGTGTGTATGACATGTTTCACCATGTTATCTATGGTATAAATTCATCTTTTCTTTTTATCAGCAGACGTGCCAAGCATAAGTACTTTATATGTATTAACCTACTTATCCTTATAAAAATCTCATGCAGGAAAGCCTACAATACTTCCATTTCACAGGTGAGAAAACTGAGGCCCCTAGAGATTAAATGATTGCTCCAAAAAGATGTGGGGAGTAATTGATGGAGACAGGAGTAAACTCCAGGCAGTCTGATTCTAAAATTTAAATTTTTAACCACTGTGCCATGCTGACCCCTTTTGTTAATAAAAGAGTTGTGTAATAACACCATCCTATATAGATAGGTAGGTAGGCAGGTAGATAGATAGACAGATGGTAGAGATAGATAGATATAGATAGATGATAGATGATAGATAGATGATAGATAAATGATAGATAAGTAGACAGATGATAGGTAGACAGATAGGTAGACATAAATATAAATATAGATGTATTTCTGAGATTAGTGGTAAATTTCATCTAAAAAATAAAATACTTTTTCCAATGAACTTGTTGCTAGTTAAAAAGATAATCCCATAACAATAAGCACTGATTTATAAGGAAAGGATTTGCTTTTAGGGTCCCTCCAGGTGACAGTGTAGAAAGGGGCAACAATGCCTTCAAATCCTTGTAGCTTTATGAACATGTCCAGTTTAAACCCATTTGCTGGACTGGCAGTGTGCTCCGGGACTTGGGACATAGGCGTATTTTGGCCCATCTCCTGTACGGCTGCAGCAGTCATGCATTTTGGGTTCACTGTTCTTGAATTTCATATATTAAAATATGTCTCTACAAAGTAATGTTTTTTCAGAAAAATTAGACAATTGGCATAATTTTAGTGAATCTGCAAATGTCTTATTTTTATATTAAATTTGACTATAAAATCCTCATGTAACAACTTTTTCCTTCAAAATTCTATATGACTCCACGATGTCCAGAGGAAAAGTCCATCTAAGGCCAGTTTAGCTTTGTTCTTCTGTTTTCCACCTGCTTTTTCTGCATGAATGCTTATTGTCTTTTTCTCCATCCCTGTAATTCAATGTTACAAAGTTCTCTTTTCATTTAATCTACTTTGAACACAGTGAGCTCTTTTGATCTGCTCTTGTTCATTCTTTTTCAACTCAGGAAACTTTTATTTAATTATATCTTGGAATAATTGTTTCTGTTCTGCTTGTTATTTACTTTTCTCCTAGAACAGGGATAATTCTCAGGGTGCCTCTCCATTCTCTATCCTACATACATATCATTTTCCCTCATTGTTTTCAACCTTTGTTTTTATCCCTACATCCTGGTAAAATTTCTCAATTTTTGTTAATTGTTTGTAACACCTATTTGACTTTTTATAACACCACTTCTGCTCCTTGCTGCTTTAATTCTGTGTTTCTTATCTTACCATGTATTTCTAATAGTAGGGAATATATATTTCCACCATCTATTTACCCAACAACAATTTCATCTATTATGGATTCCTGTTCCTATTTTATGGTAACCCCACAGATGATGCTCATTTTTTCCTCATTTATACAGTAAATCTTTTTTAGAGGTCTGCTCTTCCTTTGTGTCTTCTGAATAATGTTCCATTTCTCTTGTTCTGATATACATAGTAGTAGTGGGGGTTTTTTCTGTTTAAATAAGAGACCTGTCCAGACCCAGCGTCTGAAAGACAGGATGTGTACATCAACTTTGTTCTCTTCTTTGTGCAGTTGGGTCTTGGTAAAGTTTCTTTCCAGATCTCCACGTGGACGGCAGATGGCTATATACACACCTCCTAAGTGAGCTCTCCCTCACTCACACATGTAACATTCATGAATGTGATGAGATCTTCTCAACCCTATTGTTTACCTCTCTGACGCTGAACAAATCCTTCACATAAGAAAATACAGTGCAACCAGGATTCCTCCTATTTCTACTTCATCTACCGTCATGCTCTCCACCCCAATCCTCCCCCACCTCCCAGCCTCCCCCACCTCCCTTTTCCCTTACATCAAGTTGCTTTCCAGAAGTTTTAGTCTAAGAGTACGAAGAGATATAGGCTGATTTGGAGCACCCTTGTGACACCAGGGCAGCTGCTGGGTTTTCTGATTGATAAAGACTCTGTCTTGGTAACAGATGGTGAAAATGGTTAAAAGGGTGCCATGCCAGCTTTCAGGATCACTGTTAGTATTGTTAAGACTCATTCCACCAGCCATCAATGCTTAGATGCAATTGTTCTAGCTTCTGGCAATAGGTAAATGGTTACATTTTAGATTCGAATTACAGTTTATATGTTTACTTTATTCTGTAGAAGAGTTTGTTTGGGGCACCACTAACCAGATGTTGTTTTTAAGCTGGAAGTTCTGAAGTGCATACTAGAAGGAATTTTTCTCTACCTTCATTACATTATTATTGGTGACAAGGTGGACCTAGCAATATACTGGCCAGTCCATGAGATATCTACATTCCCTTTCTGACTGTGTCACGGAGGATAAAAACACGGACACTTAAACTTTTCTAGCAGCACATAGAGCTGACAATCACTGAAATGCGTCTGCTACGAGAGTTGGGAACAGCTCCATATGACTGTGTTTCAAGTGTCTGAGGTGGTACAGCTTTCAGCAATGGCCCAGGGTGATAAAACTATTTTTTAGCAGAAAATTCAAAAGTTTTTTTAAATCTTCAAGATGAAAACAAAAAAACAAGAATTAAGATTTTTAAATTTCAACCCAATATTATAAAACAAGAAAAGTAATTTAGGAAGCAAGACCAAGTACTCAGAAATTAGATTAAGTAACTATCAACTGACAGGTTGTTCAGTTTTGTTACCAGTTATGACAATCAACAGTTCCCTTCAGAAAAGATTCCAGGATTCCTCAGTGAGGTAACTATATTAAAGTAATTAGGTCAATTTAGGGAGAGTGGTTGCTATAGTTTATATTTTAGTTACATTATACAACTGTTAAGTACTAACAATAGTATGATTCTGGATATTTCAGTAAGATATTCCTAGATAGCAAAAGACCCCAATTGTTCCAGATAGTAACTGATGCAATTGGAGAAAGGGGCTAATCTCTGCAGAAGTTGAAACTTGAGGTAAACACACACACGCACACACACACACACATACAGAAGAACTTCCATCCTCATATTCAAGTGACAGGTCGCCATATGGACCCTGTTGCCTAAGCAGATTGGGACTTGGCTCTCTTTCCTCATTTCATTTTGATTTCTGGTATCAGCAAAGCTAAGCATAAGCTGTAATTAAGAGAATAATGCAGGAACCGAGGGGACAAGATAGAAATTGAAAATTAATTAAGATGAAGTGAAATTAGTTTCACTTAATAGACACATACACTAGCCTAGCGACAGTAAGCTTATTAGTTCTATTGATGTGGATTTATAAGAGCTTAAAAGGTCTATATTAAGATTCTGTCTTTGAAAATGTTTCTCATTATCAATCCAACTGCTTGATAAAACATCATAGAGGAAAGTCGTGCTCTTATTGTCTTAACAGTCTTATCACACCATGATTCTTTCCTAGCCAGCAACACAGACTGGTCCCATGGAAAGGTGAATCACCACATACGCACAAAATGCCACAGGAAATAGTTCCCAGGGTCATCTCGGTCCATGACAACTTCTGGAATAAGGTCCTTGTGAAATTTTTAAACTTAAACTTTAATGTTTTGGGTTTTAAATATGCAAAGAACAAGCTGTGATCTTTCTCATAATGAAGAATTAATTTTGTTTTCAAGGCTGAAATAGACTCATATTCTGTGAGGCATTTGCATACAGTTTCCACTCTCATCTAAAATGAGCATTTTTGCTCTTCATAAGATCTGGAATAAAAAAATCCATGTGTGTATCAGAAATGCAATCATCCTGTAGTCTAATAAAATGCTGTTTAAGTCTCTGTTCACTATTCATGTTTAAAAATGTGCGACAATTCTAAGACTCTACATTTATCGACACACATAAAACAAAGAATATTTTCTAGAAATAAAGAATCAAAACATTTTTAAAAAGCAGCCCTCCTTCTTTATAAATCAGTTTCTTGGAAAAGGAGAGGCAGGTTTCTCAGCTTATATTTTAGCTGTAAATCGCTCTTTACAGTGATTTGAACTGTAAATCACTTTTTTTATGTCTAATCCATAGCAGGTTTCTAAAAAACAATCTGATGAGAGATACTGTGTTCTGAGCACCTACTTGATGTTGGAATTAACTTTAGACAAGAGCTTCTCAACAGCAGCATATTGACCCATTCTTGGGTACGGGGGCTATCCTCCAAATTGTAAAATACCTACCAGCATGCCTGGTATTCTCTCACAAGATCCCAGTAAATCCCCACCCCCCATTTGTGGCCACCAAAAATGTCCCTGGACACTGGCAAATGTCCTTTGGGATGACAGGTGGGGCAGGGGTGGTTGGGGTCAGCCCTGGTTAAGAACCGCTACTCTACGGCTTTTGCTAAACTATGCCTATTCTGAGCTAAGCAGAGCTTTTTCTTCTTGGTTGGAGAAAGTAAACATGTTTGGATGCCTGAAGGTGTGTTTCTCCCTCACCCAAATGTGTGGCTGGGACTCACTATATTCTTGTATTTGCATTTTGTCAGTCTCAGCTAGTGAGCAGCTCATGGCTGAATAAACAATCCTGGTGTTGGGGTAGAGGGTGCTCACTCTTTTCAGCTAATGAGCTCTGTTCACCTGCAGATAAGACACCCTCTGGGAAAAAAAAAAGTTCAATGTTACTAGAACCAAAAGTATACCTTCTAATTTGCATTCTTCCCTTGCTTTCTGTATTCAAGGTATTTATTTCCTTGCCCTATCAACAATTATTATTGGGAAAAATACATTTTTTCTTTAAGCAATTTCTGGAAGAAAACGTCAGATCTATTAGTCCCATCTTCAGGACTCTTCCCAATACTCAATACCTACCCAACCACGCCCTAGCTACTAAATGTCTCCTGCTCATGTCATTAATTCCACTGTAGCTCTCTGTGACACGAAACACCCCAGCCTTGCTTCCAAAGACAAACACCTCTATACAGGTAGTACATAGCACATTGTATGCCCTATTCTCTCCCTGCCTCCCTTCAACAGCTCAGTAACCGAAGGCAGAAAAGAAGCAGGTCATTTTTTTAAAAATCAATTGGTGGTAAAAGAGTAAGAAAACTTGATTATTATACACTGTGCTTTTAAAGTACCAAAAGAGGAGATTAGAGTCTCCATCCCTAGGAAAAAGTGTTTACAGACCCTCAGTGGTTTACCAAGCCAGCAGAGCGATTTGCAAAGCATAGGCTGGGGAGGGTAGTTTTCAGAGGGCACACAAGGAATAGAAACAGATTTGCTTTCAAGTCATTAAAAATGTGTCCTAGAACAGAATCTGGCATGAAATCATTTAGGTAAATGATGTTTGTTTAGGAGCGCTTAGGAGGATGCCCTCTGGGCTGAATGTAGAGGAGAACCTAGTCATCCGAAGATCATTTTGGTTCCAGCTGAAACTGAGAAAATGAGCACACACTGGGGAAGGGCAGCCCCAGGGCTGTTCTGGTGCTAGTGCCTTCTGTCCAAGGCTTCTGTCCCTGATCCAGTTTCTCCCAGATTGAGAATGTTCTAAGGTCAGCCTGGCTCAGATCAGCGTGCAATTGCATTCACTCCAGTTGGTAGCAAGAATCGAGTGTGTCTTGGGTCACTTGGAACTACGCCCAAAGCTTCATATGATCTATACATGTCACCAGGTTGAGGATTAGATTATGAGTAGTCTCTTTAGGAGATCTTAAACATGACCAAAAACAAAGGACCAGAAGCAATGTTATCCCCGCAAAAAAGCTCTTATATGTCAGTCTTTAGAGCAGAAGTGTCCCCCCAAAAAGCCTTATTAGATCAATCAGTCATCAGAGCACAAGTTCCCAATATTTTAAAGATAACCAATTATGGATGTGGGGACTCAAGGCCCTGAGTGAACAGCCTGCTGACCAACCTCGACACCTGTCTCCCAAATACCAGATCATTTCACTTTACCAGGGGGGAGCTGGTTGCCATGAGTAACCAGCTAAGATCAATTACTGATGTGCAGCTGTTGCTGTCATGACCCTCAAGCCCAAACTCAGATGTCCCAGAAACAAACTTTTTCCATTTTTCCATTTGAAGTGTCCATTTCATTGGGTGAGGGTAAGGATGAGAAACATAATCTCATGACATGCAGGGTCATGCCCGGAGACGATCCTTGGTTCTGGAGGCATGCATGGACCCCAGGGCCTCAGGCCTTCAGTGGCTGAGCTACCAGAACATTTGCTCTGAGTGTCACTCTTGGCCTAAGACCTCCCTAGGTCCATACCCGAGCCCCTCGTGAACACACAGGAAATCTACATCTGGAAGTGAAGAAGTGCATGTGTCCACACACTTCTAAATCTAAGCATGTATACCTAAGAGCTGTACCCAGGAGGCAAGGAATAGTTTTCCTCAACTCCTCAGTGACATAAGATGCCTGAGGTTTCATTACGTCTTCCCCACCCCTTGCTCAGACTAGCTCTGGACTGCTTCTCAAGAACCTACTTGCATCTAAAATTTCTTCTTCAAATTTGACTTTCATCTCATGCCAAGCATGTGGAATCTTATCTTGAAAGAGCAAGATGACTAGAGAAAGAGGTTGCTCTCTCTTCTTCATCAGTGTCATTATGTGCACACTTTTACTCTTGAAGCTTAAAAAAACAAGCCAAGAATTTAGTTCTTTCATTTTAGTAGCAATTCCCCTGAGGCATCTCTTGATATTAATTGGTTAGGTTAATATCCCAAACTATCTTCCCCCTGCGTAATCAAATGACAAGAGTGCCTGCCTTTAAGGGTGCATTAGCTCAAGTAAAGTGTGCATTGCCAGCTATCCTATTTTCACTTACATTTCAGCCTCTCCCATTGAAGGCTGATGAGTGTTCCTGAAATACAGGTGAATATAATACATGTAGTTCTTTTCAGCCCCTGTCTGAGCCCACACACTGATGAACTTGTATTCATAAGTGCTCCTGATAACTAGGTTGACTATTTCTTACTTCCCTGGATCTTCCAATAGTGTCGGGGTTGCCATACTCTCAGAAAAGATTCTATGTTTCTGCAGTCCCCTTAATTACAGAGCAATAAAGCCATTAAGGCTTGGGAAAAATTATTTTCAATAAATAAGAGAACAGCTTGCTAATAATACCCAACCATATGTACAAATGGTAGAAATATATATAATACAATGGACTCATTTTTCAATATGCAATTTCTTCAGAATTATTAGTCAATAGTATATTAGACTCTAGGGCTGCCATAACAAGATGTCACAGGCTAGATGGCTTAAACAACAGCCATTTATTTCTCACAGTTCTGGGGGCTGAAAATCCAAGATCAAGATGTTGACAGGCCTGTGTCCTTGGCTTACTGACAGCCACCTCCTGTCTTTACATGGCCTTTTCTCTGTGCATGTGCATCCTTAGTGTCTCTTCCTCTTCTTAGAAGGGCACCAGTCCTATTGGATTAGGACCCCACCACTATGATCTCATTTAAACTTAATTACCTCTTGAAGGTCCCTATTTTCAAATACAACTGTATTTGGGCTTACGGCCTCAACATATGGATTTGGGATGGGGGTGGTGGTGACAGGGACACAATTTGGTCTATAGCAAATAGTGTAAATCAATGACTCTACTTGATAAAAATCTAAATAACATAATGTTCCTTCTCTTAATATACAACATAAAAATCACATATTCTTTAATTTCTTTTTCCAGCCAACACTAGCACTTTGCTCTGCTCCCCTTCTACCAACATATAAGCTGACTCAGTGCCTGGTTGGGCACAACACTGATCCATGGTACAACCTTGGAATGAATGAGATGAATGAGGCAGAGAGGAGTCAGCTAGGGATGTGGGACCATCATGAAGATGATTCATAAGATAAGTGATCCGATATGTGTCCAAATCACCACCATGTACCTGCTCCCACTTATCAATAATAGTTCTTCCCTCAACAAAGAGAAGACCCTGTTCATTTTCCCTGAACACCATTACTTTCATGCATTCAAAGCTCACATTTGTGCCATTACACTTGTATGCTATGAATCCTCTTACTCACTTTTCTCAACCATGTTTGGCAATGAGCAGTGCCCCAGTTGTATTTTATCCATTATAAACAACAAAGGGCATAAACAATCAGAATGAACAGAGAATAGGATGCTCCCACTGGGAAAAAATCCTCTTGGAAAATAACACCGTTACATTCAAAATGGTAAGATCTCTTGTCTGTCAGAATTGAACAGTGAGCAGATCTAGAAAAATCATTAGCTCTCAAAGGAATTTAAATAAATACTAAAAATGTTACTAATTTTAATAATTTAGCTGAAGCCACAAAAAAATAAAGTAAAATAAATGCCTCAGTGAAGCAACTATTGTTTTAATGTTACTGCAACTAAATAAGAGCAATATTTATCAAGGAAAGTCATTAACAGAACATCTACAATTTCCCTGTATATTTACCTTTCATGAAATTTGTGAATATCTGTGTCCTCTTTATAGTTTCATTAGTAGTTAATACACCACACACGCGCGCACACACACACACACACACACACACACACACACACACAGTATGGAGAAGATACTAAAGGCAAAGATTATATGAATCTACCTTTACATAAAGGACATGCTAATTTACAACATAAGCACACAGTCAATTGGTTGGCATCTAGCAAATTTAATATCTACCATGAGTTTTAACCCTAAAGCTAGACAGCTTCACCTTTCAAAATTGCATGCTTGGAATTTACTTCCTCTGTAGATAAAGAAAATAAGTGCAGTCAAAAGGTATTTTTCTGTTGTTTTTCAGTTGTATGTATTTTTAATGATATCTGCAGTAGCGTAATTATAATTTTCAGGCTTCCAGTTTAACCAATTGAAAGGAATGACCTCTTGGCTATAAAAGGTGGTAAAATGCAGATGAAAATGTTCTAGGTCCTCTAAAGAGAAAAGTAGACAGACAAAAAAGAGACTTGGAATGAATATGGGGATCCTTCTATGATATTATTTTTAAAATACAGAGGGAAAAATGACTGACGCTTAGGTATTAGTCTAGAATTATTTCTTGAGTTCAAGCACAAGAGAAAAATTACCTCACATGTCCACAAAAAAGGTGAAAATTCAGCCGCTGTAAGCTCTATGTAGAAATTTTGTTCATGTGCTTCAACTTAACCATTCGTACACACAGATTCAACTTACAACCCCCCTACTTACAAACAGCAGATTCTCAGTCAGCCTTCTTCTTAACCCATCTCCCCAAACCCCAGCTCAGACGGCATGAGGGGTGTGCCCCTGCCCCCATGAGGAGAGAAACTGAAGAAACTGAGTCATGTTGAAGAATTCTAAGGTTTGGAACTTAAAGAGAGGGGAAAAGTGTAGCAATCAGGCAAAGAACCATGTGCTTCCCCAGTCCCAGACTCCCAGGTCAGGCCAGCTTCCCTCTCTTCATTCCTGATTTTTACAATAAAAAAAAAAAAAGTTAATGGAGAGGATAGCAAAGTCCTGCATTAGGAATGAAAAAGCTTTCTTCCTTCTGCTGATACACTACAGGCTCCTGCTCTAATGAAAAATATAGCCCCTATAAAGATAAAGAAAAATGTGTGAGTTATTCTGAAAATTGCACTTATTTGGAAATTGAGTTTAAATTCAAAACCAAAAATCAAAGTGTCCTAGAAATGATTGAGAGGTTACTAGAGAACAAACATTTGGGAAGCACTTTATATGCATTATCTTGTTTATTACCCTTCACAACAGGGCCTTTAATATTATTTCCATTTTGCAGCAGGGAAACTGAGGCTGAGAGTCTGAGAACCTGGTGTACATGGGAAACAGGACATCACCCACCCATAGAATCCAGGGCCTGGGCTCCCATTTACTGTCTTGCTGGTACCTTATCACTGTGCCCATCGCCACCATCAGCCCCCATGATTAATGATTCTCATTTCCTTTTCCCTCTAATATGTCTTATTCTGATCTCTCATTTTCTTGAGGTTAGAAATATGCAAATCCTCAGTTTAAGCCTATAGTTTAAATTCTCTGCCACCCATACCACACCTATCTAAGTAGCTTACGTGAGGTGCAGTTTATTGATTTGATTTGATATGATTTGCTACAAAATGTGGTTTAAGGATCTGACAAGACTTAAACCTATCCATTTATAATTTGGTAAGACAGTAGTAGGCTTGCAAACAAAGCAGATAGCTGATGTCCAAACCAGAAGGCATACCGTTCGTAGGCTCCGAATGCAGTTTGCTTTACTATCCAGAGATGTTCACAAGAACAGATAACACTAAAAAAGAGCAAAATTTCAAGACATAAAATAAAATGTCTGTTGCATGGATTCATTTGGGTATAGCAGCACGTTTTCAAAGTTTGGGATGGAATTCCTACATACACAAATAGAAACAAAACTTATCCTGGGAAAATAAGAAGTAAAATGCAAAGGCAGTGCATATCCCAGGGCTTCCTCCTTCTGCCCCTCATCCCATCCCCTGACCCATCACGCTTCCTGGGTCCCTACACTTCTTGTTCTTCCCTTTAAATTTCTTTTCTGAGAAACTCAACAGAAAGGAAGGACGGGGGACATCACAATAACACTGGCTAAATTCACTAGATGAATTCACATCTCTGTCCTGCCAAATGGCAGCTTTTCAATGAACTGGGTTTTTTTCAGCATTCCATCTTTCTCACCTTCCACATACACAATTCCTTGAAAGGTTGTATTTCTGCTTGTCAGTAAACAACAGGTAATTAATAAATGCCTACTCTGTGCTCATGCCTGCATTGTTGCAGAGATGTCTGAGAAGGAACTTTGAGAATCATGCTTCTTAAAGTCTAAAAAGGAATTTGGATCCTTGATGCAGATTATGGACCCCAACCCAAATCCAGTCAGGCCTACAAGAAAAGTTCCCTCCACTCTCTTGAGAGAGTTGAAGAACTATAACTTCACCCAAATACACCTACCAAAGACACGTGGCTGCCTCTGCAGACAGGACTGTCCAAAGACCACAGGGCCCTCTCTTGAGAAAAACACCTGGCTTCTATCCCAGGATGCTCAGGGCCATGGATTCTCATGGTGCACACCCCTTGCTCAGGAGTGACCAGCCACCTCCACATGGTACATGATGGTTCTTTCTCCATGTCAACAATTAAATTAGTAAACCACTGACTTTAACAGTAGTTACGATGCATGAGCTAGGAACAGCAAAATTTTGGCACGGCAATATGGTACTGAGTAAATATTTCCATAGAGATATGCCCACCTTTCTGTTGTTTTGTTGTTTTCTTTCTATTTTTCTTCTCTCTTTTTAATTGGGAGCACCACAACTAAGCTCCCTGTATTTTCACACTACTCTGCTGGTTTATCATATTACTTTGGGGAGGGTAAATGATTGATTTGATCCATTACCTCTAATTCCTATCATTCAATTAAATATGTCTGGTAAGATTACACAGGAACACTAGACGGATTGCACGTTATACAGATTACCAAGCACTCCAACCATAGCATTCTTTGAAAGAATTCAAATGATCAGTTGAAAGTTACAGTGGAAAATGATTTAGGGGACAATAGAGGCACTGATTACAATGAGGGTCCTTCATGTCACACACATGAGCATTTGAGTATGTTTGAATGGTTTCCACAAAATAGCATCTACTTACAGCAGCTGAGCAACCTGCTCCTCCTTTGTAGGCTCTCAAAATCAGAGATTTTCATTCTCATTCCCTTCTCTTATGGAAGTAGTTATTAATAGGTTATGAGGGTGGGTATTGTGTTAAATGAAGAGCGTCCTAAAAAAATGTGCAGTCCCAACGGAAGGGTTAACCTGATTTGCAAACCCAGGTCAAAGCCCAGCCAACCCACGTGCTTGAGGAGCAGCTATCCAAAACACAGTGTGGTGGGTGGACTTTGGAGCTCCGAGTCCAGACTGCACACCATATTCTTGAAGTACAATGTCTCTTCTTCTCATGGTTGCAGTTTGCTTGCATTTCGGCCGGAGAGGATGGTTTCAGAGGAAAACTTGAGTAATTAGTTTAGTCAAAGGAATGGGGAATCCAGGACTGCAGTTCTGACATGGGTGTAGGAGGCTGGTATAAATGCCACGCAAAGGTTACCCTAAAACGCAAACAAAGAAATAGGAACCTGTAAGTAACCTAGATGCCCAAGAGTAAAAGGATAATTAATAAATGATGATTTCGCTATTTGATGAAATAGCATGTTCATTCAAAATCTTGTTGTTCAATCCGTGGTGACACTGAAAATATTAAATTTTTGTAATATTAAGTGAAAGAGGATTCAAATTAATATATAAGTGAAATAGTAAGTATGAATATTATATTAAATATTAATACATTAATATAAGTGTTATATTAATACAAATGTCAATAAAATATTAAGTGAAAGAGATGGGATTCAGAATAATGTATCATCATGTACAAAATTTTAAAGAAAGAAAATGTGTGTGTGTGTGCCTTAAACTGAAAAGAATATACTAAAATCTTAGAAGATACCTCTTTGGGGAGTCTAAGTTACTTCTTTATGTCTTTTCCAAATATTCTACAATGAGTGTGTATTTTTTTTTGTTTAGAAGGAAAAGAACATCCTAAGTATCTTTAGAAAAAAATCCGTGTGGGACAGACAGGTCTGCTGTGTGGTGGCTTGTCCCTCTGCTAGTCTCTTTCCCAGAGATTTCTCAGGTGATCTTTATTCCACTGCATCCCTCATAATGCCAGCAGATTTTTCTTTCCAAAATAGAAATCCAGTTTTATCATTCTTTCCAACTTTCAGTGATATCTCGTTTCCTACGGAGTCCACACTCCCTTCCCTCATTTCTAAAGCATTTCCAGCTGCTGGATAGCCGATGTCCGCTGCCTCCCTGGGTACCTCCCTCTGAGCGTTCACATCGGAGCTCCCTGCTCACGGACTTCCTCTGCCCCGATTGGCTACCTGTCAAATTCCTAAATTCAGGAATGATGTTCTTCAACCATTCCATGCCTTGGTGTGTAGAGCAGGTACAATAATAATGCGGAACGTCAAAGGGACTGAATGTGTGAAGCGTCTGAAATAGTCCCTACACACAGAAATTGCTTCATAAATGTTAGCTATTGGAATCGGAAATGTTCTGCAGTCACCCTGCAGCTGCTGGAGCACCTCCTCTGTGTGCCCACCGCATATAACACACAACTGAGTCTCAGCCTTCCCTGTACTGTATATATACGGGAGTGATTCATTTCTGTGCCTGTCTTCTTAGCAAGACTGTGGCCCCAGTCAGGGACTAAATGATATAGGTCTTCATTGCCCCTGCTCTCAGCCCGGAATTAGTACGTGGGAATGCTTATCAAATTGAAGGGCTTGAAATCAAACGGCCACAAACATTGAATCGCGATTCAATGAACTAAATAAAATTAGGCATTTTAAAATCACGAATTGGGGTTAGATGACATTAAATAATTGTGTTTGTTTTATGAAGCATGATAGTTGCATTAGGATTCTGGTTTAGTGAGAGCCCTTACCTCTGAAGGAGGTACAGGTGAAAAGTCTGTGGTATCTGGGATTTGCTTTAAAATATTTCAGCAAACAAAAATCAAAAATAAAATAAAAGGCTAGAAGTCAATGGGACGAGATTAGCAAAATGCTAATGATCATGGAAGATGGGTGTGTGTTCCCAGCTCTTTATACTGCTCTTCCTTCTTTCATGAAAGCTTGAAAATGTCTGTAGCAAAAGTAAAACAATGCTAGCTACACATAAACCAAAGGGTTTCCATAACAACAGTGAATGAAATCTCAAAATATTGTACTTTCAAAAATCAGTGTAAAATTCACTCAATAGCACGTGAGTAACTCCCCCGTGTAGGAAGGCCCTGTTCTGCTTACACGAGTTACAAAAGCCCACCTGACTTGGAATTGGCAACCCAGCCATCAGAAACCTACTTCAGCTCTGGACCCACTTTCCAGGATAACAAAAAAAACTTGAATAATTAATGACGATGAGCACCCTGCTAATATAAATGTAAATGGTTTGAGTATCTTCTCAATTTACATGCAAATGGTCTTTTAAAAAAAAGTCTATCAATAGTGGTAAATCAATAAGTGGTGGTGAAGGGAAAGGAATTTCCAAAGGCTTTTTTAATGTTGAAACAAAATTAAAGCTCAGAGGTAATGGTTATCCACACCTCCCCCTGAGGCCTGACCGAGCAAGGCAGGGGAAGCAGAATCTCCAAGAAGATGCTGATTGGCTCTGCGACCTCAGGCCACTGTGTCCTTGTTCCCCTAGAAAAGGAGTGAAGGACGGACATCCGGCACCAGGATGTCCAGAAACCTTCTAGACCTAAGCAGATCGGGCCTTCCAGGAAAGGGTCCCACCTCTCCTTTAAGGCCTCAGTCACTATCTCATGTTCCTAAGTTCTTATGCCCTTAATTCTCTCAGTCTATGGCCTTTGTCCCAGAGTAATAGACAATAACCAACAGCCATACACCAACAGGGCCCTTTGTGTGGATTCATCGTTTACATCACTTTATGTAAACAAAAAGGGTCAGGTCAGGATACGTTCTGGCTGGTGGCCATTAGATACTGAAACAAGACTTATTGAGCATTAACTTCATGGTGCACTCAGTGATAAGCAACATCTTTATTGCATGATGAGTACAAAGTAGCTGTTACAATTCCACTTGTGTTAAGTAGTGCAAAGTGCTAGGCACCCCATGACACCAGCAAGAGCCAGAGCCCTCTTCTAGAGCAGGCTTCACTTGAAAGACACTTTAGAACTCCAGCACTTAGAGTCTCCCATGACAAAAGGGCAGAAAGTGACTTCTTTGTTGGGAAGATATAATACTGAATTCTAATTTAAGAGAAATATATATATATATATATATATATACACACACACATAAATATACACAAATACATAAACTGACTCATAATTAAACTCTCAAATTCATTATTAGAAATGAAGGTGATTTTCTATAGAATCAGTTGTTGAATTTAAAAAGGCCAATGCATGTAATTAAATGAGGTTTTTGTTTGGAACCACATTCTGTTTGAAGCTGATTTGAGTTTCACCAAATGTGGAGAGCATGTCTACAACCGTTATTGGGAACATCATGGCACCTCAAAGGAACAGGCAGTCAGTCATCTCCCCTAGTTCCTGAAAATGAGGTCCAGCCTCTCGCCCAATTTGAAAGGTACGTTTGAGCTGGTCTGTCTTAAAATGCATGCTATGTGGCACTCACAAAAAATCCACCGTAAGGGTCCAAATGAGGAGTTACTTCCAGGGTTGATCCTTCAGAGTAGCTGAATGCAATGCAGAGAAGGAGAGGCCACAGGACCATGGGAAGTGGGTGCCATCTGTGTCGATGTGAAGTGGAGAGACTAAAACAGAATAGTGGAGTCCAGTGTGACTCCCTATCCCTTCCTGCTCAATCCCAACCAGAAAAGCCGGTGCTCCAAACTCCACATGTGTGCAACTTGTCAAAAGGGCAGCCCTGGATGACTTGTGAGTTGCAGCCCAGGGGAGGGATGAGAGGATGCCTCCTTAAATTGTGTGCCCTGGGTGCCCCTCTTGCTTCATCCTAGTTGAGCTATGCCTGTGCTGTGGGTGCCATTAATTTAACATGTGGGTGGTTCTGCCAAATGCTTCCTGGAAGACCAGCTAACAGTTCATAAGGATAATATACTCAATGGACTTATCCCAGGGCTCTACGGGACAAGCATGCTGCCCAGGCTGGGAATGGCGAGCTTTCCCCCAGACACCAGAAGCACAACTGAGCCTACCACTAAAGACCCAGCCTCATCCTCCTAAAATATGACCTTAGAACAGGAGACTGTTGGAAGAGCCCTGCCCCACCCCAAGCCCTCTCTGGAACGCATCACTGGGAGAGCTTGAGGTGCCCAGTGTCTTCATTCCCACTAAGGTAGGATATTTGCACAAAGCCCTGGTCCCCGCTGATGGAACAGGAAGTTAATCGTGTCACTCTCAGCCTGCATCCAGCATTCCTGACAGTAAACTTCTCTACCCTTAGAAGGTCCCTTAGTGTCCACATATGAGCTCAGCCTACTTTTTAACCTCAGCTGCATATCAGAATCATCTAGCCCACATCCCCACAATTA
The DNA here is from genome assembly GCF_040802235.1 of Manis javanica. Classification (NCBI taxonomy): domain Eukaryota; kingdom Metazoa; phylum Chordata; class Mammalia; order Pholidota; family Manidae; genus Manis; species Manis javanica. Next base: position 10,959,880 of record NC_133167.1, on the reverse strand, counting down.
AATCAGAGTTATCAGGGAGAAGAGCCCAGGAAACAGTCATTGTAAATCTCCCCAAGAGATCCGAGAATGCAACCAAAACTGAGAACAGGTCAGTATGATTAAGATTATTCCCAGCACTGTGGGTCCCTAAAGGGCCAAGCCCTGCCCAGAACACCCAGTGATTTCAATGAAGCCTGAGGGCTCATCACTCGTTATTAGACTTAATTGAATTAAATTACCACTCCCATGGTGAATGCGCTCACACACACACACACACACACACACACACACACACACACACACTCTCTCTCTCTCTCTCTGCTCTCCATGATGAACAAAGTAGACATATTGGCTAAGAAAATGGATATGTTATGATTGGTGAGACTTGATCTATGCCATAGTCTCTGCTCCTCCAAATCTAGGGTTACCAACCACCCCCGGGTTGCCTGGGACTGGTCCGGCTGGCGGCGGAAAGTTCCCAGTCCCAGGAAACCCCCAGCCCCAGGCAAGCCAGAGGGGCTGGTCAGCCTGCGATCTGCCGCTCTACGTGTTTCTGCTCTCAGCCCAGGAAGCTGACCTGCATGCCGAGCATGAAGGGCTCCCTTCTCTCTGCTGCCAGTGGGGCTGGGCCAAGGGAGACACTTACATGAGATGAGCGACTGGAAGAAGAGTGGGTTACAGCGTGCGGTCCCCTGAATCATCGCACTTCCAAACACTTCTCCATCACTTCTCCTCCAGGCATCCTCTGGCCATTTAGGCTTGCAACAGTGCCCTACCTTTCCTAGCCCCAACGTACTGCATTATCACTTGTTTGTGCCTCTGAATCCGGTCCCCTAACTATGTCAACAGTGTCATTACTAAGTTGCCCTTACATGACCCAGTGTGAGGCAGCCGTCTGCTTCTTGGCAGGATAGTAGTGGAGCCGCCCTGTATTCATGAGGGGCAGGGTACTCTGCTTTGGAGCACCCCTGGAGCATGTGGGATGGGGGAGGACCATTTCCCTAAGGGAAAGGGGCTGCCGTTTCAAGGGCAAAAGTAGAAGGATGCTGAACTGTAGACACAGATGGCAAAGGGCAAAAGACAGAATCCCGGCCAGCGCGACGTAGGACCCCTGATGAACTGGTGCCAGTTCACGGCCGATGTTGAAGGTCAGCGATGAGATTAAGAAGTGAGAGGAAGCATTTAGAAACTCAGTTTCACATTGCTGTAAACCTTAAGCATTTTACAAAACAATCCATCTAGTCAGGCCTATTAGAAGTTACAATCTTTAAAAACTGTTCCTGCACAGCAGACAGTTTGAGAAGCCTTAATGGAAACCAAGATGTTCTATATGACGTGGTGGGTATATTTCAGCAACCTCTCCTACTGAAAATCTGTTTTTAGATAATACAAATAAAAACCAATGCATATGGTAGGCTTGCTATGTGCCAGCTGTTGTTTTAAACTCTTTACGTGAGTTTCCTCATTTAGTCTTTGCGATCAGCCTATGAGGTAGCTAGAGTAATATTATCCCCATGTTGAGGATGAGGAAACTGAATCACAGGGAGTAGGTACTAGTGGGGGTCACAGCTAGTCCAGGATTCAAACCTGGGCTCTAAGACACATAACCCCAGACTCTCCATAAAGCTCCTCCTTACCAAAATTTTAATTTGGATTTTCCACAATATTGACATAGTCAAACGAGTTATGAACTTTACGTGATTCTTTCTATTTTCCACACTTCCTTGGCCCTAATTTTGAGCTGAATTAGAAGGAATGTTTAAATCTCTCTTTTATTTTAACTGAATCCCCTGTTGCTTTTCTTTAAACCCTTTCAGAGCAGTTGTTGATAGAACTTGAAATACTTTGGCATCATCTGTGTGGAGCGGAATATACCTTGTTCTTATGAAACTGACTCAAACTCAATGGTGTACTGTCCAGACCTTTCACTTGGCTTCCCATATTCAGCAGGAATTTCATCTGTCATGTCAGAACTAAGTGTCTCTTTATGCCACCTCTAGTTACGTGATATAAATTGGACACTCACTATTCAAGGATATAATGGAAAATAAGAATGAAGTTGCTTGAGAAATAAAGATGGGACCTGGATGCCAACTGATGTGTCCAGTTCTGCTGACATGTATGTTCAGGCCACTTCTATCTTTATCTCCTGGAAGGGCAGCATGTGAGAGGGAAGCTTCTCTGCCATGATTTCAGAGTAGACAGACACACACAAAAGAATAAACAGGGACTTTTCAAACCAAGGTATAATGAGCACCACTTCTTACCATTCCAGTGACTTTCTGATACATAACTCAAATAATGCCACCAATATTCGTCACCTGCATAGATACTCACACTTCAGGTGAGCTAGATGTTTTCATTATCCCACTTTAATGAAGAAGTTGAAGATTGCTAAGTGACTTGCCAAGGTCTCAAGACGTGTAGTTGAAATTCCAGCCCAGGGCTTTATTAGATCTGTTTCCCACACATAGAAAAATATTCTAGCTGTATTATTCCACAGTGTGGTTTGCTTGACAGATATCACTGTTAACATGGTTATGACATGGAAACTGAGGGCAGGACCCCCATCACTTTAACATGACTGACCTTTTGGGGTCTTTTTGTACATTGAGAGAACAACATAGAGAGAGAGGTGCGTGAGCAGTGGTTAGGCACAGCCCCTGACAGTGTCCAGGCTGAATCACAGCATTATAATCTCCAGCCACGGGAGCTTGGGTGTGCTACTTAGCTTCTCTGTCTCCCAGTAGCCTTATCTGTGAGATGAAAATGAGAAAATGAAATTTGCCTTAAAGGTTGTGGTGAGGACTGATCATTATATATAAAATTCTTAGAGCCATGCCTGGCACATACTAAGTGCTAGTTAAATGTTAGCTAACTAAAACATCCCTAATTTCCTTCCAGCAATCATAGTAAAAGTACAGGAAATTCTAGTGCCTTTCTGAAATTAAAGCACCAATTTAGTCTTTTAGAAAGACAGTTATACAAAATGTTGGGCTCTGTGGTATTTCCCTTGGAGTAGGAACATGGAATAAGCAAGAGGCGTGACCATACTCCATATGGGAGAAACCAGTCCCCTTTGACAGCAGAGGTGGCACTGTTAATAATTTCAGTGGAACAACAGACATGAGGTGAGATTATCCAAGTCAAACCAGCACGTGTTGTCTGTTCCCTCTACTGAGCACTCCAGGACTCCCATCTGCTCTCCCCGTGTCTCACAGGCATATGTGATAAGGGTGCCCGCTTTCCTCGTACTGAATTTGAATTTCCCAGAACTTGAGATTCCCAATAATTTCATCATCTCCTAAATTAGAAATAAAACCAAGATGTTTTCTTAAATTTACATACATTCTGACTTATAATCCCACTCCTATGCTACATACGTTTCCACTACATAAAAAAGCTATATGAATCTTGACCTACGCCTCACACCTTACAAAAAAATGTACTCAAAGTGGATCACAGAATGAAATGTACAACATGAAACTGCAAAACTTCTAAAAAAAAAAAAAATAGAAGGAAACCTTCCAGACCTACGACTAGGTGAAGAGCTCTTAGACTTAACACCAAAAGCATGCTCCATAAAAATGTTAATTAGGATGTCATTAAAATTAAAAAGTTTTGCTCTGTGGAAGACCCTGTTAAAAGAATATAGAACAAATTACAGACTGAGAGAAATCCAAAAAACAAATTGTATCTAGAATATATAAAAATCTCTCAAAACTCAACTATTACCCATCTGAATGTATAAACAGAATGAAAAGTACACACATATAATGGAATATTATCCCCCTTTAAAAGAGAAGGAAATTCTGACACATGCCTCAGTAGGGATGAAACTTGAGGGCCTGATGGTAAGTGAGTTAAGCCAGTCACAAAAAGACAAACACCATAGGATTCCACTTCCATCAAGTACCTACATAGTCAAACTCATAGAGACAGAAGGCAGAGTCATGGCCGCCAGAGACCAGAGGCAGGCAGCCGTGTGGGGCTGCTGTTCAATGGATATAGAAGTTCAGTTTTTCAAGAAGGAAAAGGTTCTGAAGGCAGGTTTTACAGCAACATGAATGTACTTAAAACTTAAAAACGGGTTAGATGGTAGATATTGTGTTAGGTGTATTTTAGCACATAAAAACTCAATGTTAACAAATAAACAATCCAATTTAAAAATGACAAAGGACTCGAACAGACATCTCCCTGAAGAGGACTCACAGATGATGAAAAAGCACATGAAGGATGTTCAACATCACTAGTTGCTGGGGAAACACAAATCAAAACCACAGAGAGATACCACTATGTGAATACAGGCAAAGTACGTGGCCACTTACGTGCTGTACATATGTGACCAAGTGGGATGACCACAGCCGTATTAAGGAAGCTGGTACCCTATAAAGTTAAAAGAAGCACTATTAATGATTTCAACACAACAGTAGGCTCAATCTGAGACTATTGCAGACAAACCTATTAGCATGAATAAAATTTTTTAAATAGTGATAATAACAAATACCACATGTTGAGGAGGATGTGGAGAAACTGGATCTCTCATGAATTGCTAGTGGGAATGTAAAATGGTACAGCCAGTGGAAAATAGCTCAACAGTTTCTTTTAAAACTAAAAATAGATTTATCATACGGCCCAGCGATTGCACTCTTGGGCCTTTGCCTGAGAGAAATGAAAACTTATTTTCGTGAAAAGAACTACTAAATACGATGCCACCAACACAATGGAATATTCATCAATCATTAAAAAGGACAATTGTGATGGTTGTGTAAAAGTGAACTGAAAGTAATTCTGAAATAATGCTCTGTTAAAAAATGCAGAAATCCAAACTCTACAGTAGAATAAAGACTTGCAGAGAATAAGCAGAAAGAAGATAGCTCATGTGTTGGCAAGACAGGATGGGTGAGGGTGCTCTCTCCTTTCTTATTTTTTTGGAAGGCTCCTTGATGTTATTTTTATATCTTACGTTTTAAAACCATGAAACCAAACCTGGAAAATCATTGCCAGAATACAACCATCCAGAGAGAGACACTTCCTGGGAGAGAGGGGCCCCCTGCTGCTTCGTTCTCTGCTGTTGGCAGCATTCACCAGATTATGGGGAGTTGGTGCCAAGACCCTGAGGATCAGGACCCAGAAGAGAAAGGTATCAAGGGAGTCAGAAGAAAGCCAGAAACAGCACCACAGCTGCCTGAGATGCAGGAGCAGGTGGGTAGCTACCAAAAGAGACCTTTAAGGAAAGGGGGTAAAAAAAAATGAATAGAAAGAGAAGGGCAGAGTAAATCAGAGCGTGGCTGGTCAGAGCTCTGCGGCAGCAGCAGGCAGGGGGGAGAAGGCAGCCGGGGGCTTGAGAGCAGGTAGGAGACCCGAAGGATACAGCTCTGAGAAGAGGACAAGGCACAGGAAGAAATGGAACCAAGCAGGACAAGACGAGCGTAACAATTTCTATTTTCAGCGACACAGGATGATCATAGCAAGTCTTACACTCGAGTTTCTAACAACATAAATAACTAGAAGAGATAATAATCTCCTTTGTTAACACAATTCATTATTCTTTTAGTTATTTTGATATCCATGCGCAGCCTGTAAGCCTGCAGGGGACCTTTTTAAAAGCAAACTATTAATTATTCCTTCCAAATGAGGGAAGGAATGAAAGCACAAATTCAGAAACAAAGAGCATCATTTCTATGAGATGATCTGTCCAAATACACCACGGGCCACTATTTCAACTATGTCCCCATTAACACCCCAGGTTCACTTGCTGGGAAATGCTGGAGAAACTAAATGATCTAAAGAAGAGCTGAGCGTCTGTTGCCCATTGCCGAGTTACTTAATCTCTCTGAACTTCAGTTTTCCACATGAAAGTTATCAGGATGAAATGGACTGAAATACTCACACACTGAAATGCCCACAGGGTCCCATGTGTATCAGACACTCAATAGCTGTCAATCCCTTACCCTTTCTTTTCCTTTCCCCTCTCTCCACCTTGCACAGTCCATCCCTAATTATAATACACTCTGCCCACTTGTCTCTGACCTTTCTGTGCTCATGGACAGCCTCCTATTACAAGCGCTCATGACTCTGAGATTTGGTTTACCTCTTTGTTTCGGGGGGCTTTATTTTTTTGAAGTGCTTTCTGCAGGCATGAGGCAGGTCAGAGGTGCCAGGGGTTGACAGTCTGAGAATAATTCTCAGTCAATACAGATAAGAGTTGGAGGATAAGTACTTGAGCTTCCTCCACAAAGGGTCAAGTCCAAAGTGCATTCTATATTGTCTTCTGAAGCATCCCAGCAGGAATTGGCTCCCATTACCAGAGCAGTGATGGGGTCATAACACCTTGTATTGTTTTTTCCCTTCTCTGTCTCAAGTCCCCGCTCCTCTATTGGTTCTGCCAGGCATCATCTCCCAAATAAACTACTTGCACTCAAATACTTGCCTGCGTCAGCTTTTGGTAGAACTCAATCCAAGATTCTAAGTCACCCAACCAAGTATTTTGGACCCTCTTGCTTCTGAATGAACAAGACAAGGTAAGGATCTCCCCTGGGGTTGGCCTGAGGACTGGTCATTCATTGGCTCTGGTATCTCAACTCTAAATCTTTCTGAAGCCTCTTGTCTTGTGCCTTTAGCTTCCACCACTCTTCAGAGATTCTTTTCTCAAGACTTTCCAATAATCTCTTCATCACAGCCTTGTGATCCTCGTCATCTTCTTCAAACTCAACCCTAATGTCAACCTTTACTTGAAACCTTCTTCTCTTGTTTTTGGTCAAATGAGTTCCCAGTTTTTTTTTTATCTCTGTCCTTTCTTCTCTGCACCTTCCCTGGATCCCCTTTAAATGCCTATCCTTTAAGCATAGACCTTCCCAAGTTTCTGTATATCCAGAATTTGCTTCTGATTTTGCATCCTCCTAGACAGTCCCATCCACTTAGGTATCGTAAATTATCTCCTTTCTTCAGATGGCTCCCAAGCCTACATCTTAACTTTCTTCTCTCCTCTCAGCTAAACTTCAAATGCAGAGGTCTGCTAAATATCACCACAAAGAAATTCTCCATCACCGCAAATGCAACATGTTCCAAACTGAGGTCTTTATCTTCCCGGGTAAGCCTGCTCCTCATCCTGTGACCCCTGCCTCTGTTACAGGACTTCTGCCTCACAGCAGTGCTTCACTTCTAAGTCCTCTCTTCCATTCGGGCCCCCAGCCAAGTAGTTTCTCCCATATATATCAGCTTCTTTCAATTATTTGTTCAGTTTCACAGTCTCTCATCAAGAATAATGTAGTTGCTTCCTAACTGAACTGATGTAGCAACTCACTACTCACTACACATTTCCTCTACAGAATCACATAGGAAAAGTCCCCTGGGGTAAGTATCATCATTATCCCCACTGTACAGGTGAAGATACTGAAATTCAAAGGGGCTAAGAAGTCTGCTCAATGTCACCCCAGCCAGGAAACACCCAGGGCAATCCAAACACACTAGAAAAACAGCTCAAAAAATCGTGAAGATTTTCCACCATGCTAGATGACGCTTTGGGTGTACTGTAAAGTCCTTCATGCATTTTACGCATCAAGGAAAAATAAACGTACTCTTGCTGCAGTAGATGAGCCCCAAAGAGGGTGAAATATTAGTGGGAGCATGGGATCTGGACAAAATTTGGCCTGGATTTAGATCCCAGCTTTGCTATAAGCAAGCTCTATGACCTTGGGCAAATCAGTAATCCCTCTGAGCCTCCATCTCCCCATCTATACAATGAAAACAACAAAGTCTACTTCAGAGAACTATAATGAGGATTAATTGAAATATTGGAAGAAAACGATCTAGTGTGTGCCAGACATATTGCAGGTGCTCCATAAATGGCAATTATCATGATAATTATTTTACTGATCTTATTGAGAACAAATATCATGATAATTAAAGCTACTGTAAACTAAACAGGAAAATAGAAGTAAGTACAGTGAAATAACATAAAGACATGAAAAATAAGTTGCTTTTTAGAACAACAACAACAAAAATACAAGCAGGATCTCAAACCTGAGCACTCCCTTAGCAATCCCAAACTAAGGAGTCATTCATAGTCACCATGTACTAAACAATGGCTTTGTTTAGCTGCACATATCTTTACAAATGATCACCATTGTTCCTGAAAATTAAGAAATACAGCCTTCATTTGGTTTGGATTCCATATGTCTTTGCAAATTTTACAAAAGTTTCTTTTCCCTTCCACTTAGGAAAAGCCATATCAGGTCACTCAAAAAAGGCAATAATACTGTTGGTGGGAATATAAATGAGTTCAACCATTGTGGAAAGCAGTATGGAGGTTCCTCAAAATGCTTAAAATAGAAATACCATTTGACCCAGGAATTCCACTTCTAGGAATTTACCCTAAGAATGCAGCAGCCCAGTTTGAAAAAGACAGATGCACCCCTATGTTTATTGCAGCACTATTTACAATAGCCAAGATATGAAAGCAACCTAAATGTCCATCAGTAGATAAATGGATAAAGAAGATGTGGTACATATACACAATGGAATATTATTCAGCCATAAGAAGAAAACAAATCCTACCATTCGCAACAACATGGATGGAGCTAGAAGGTATTATGCTCAGTGAAATAAGCCAGGCGGAGAAAGACAAGTACCAAATGATTTCACTCATATGTGGAGTATAAGAACAAAGAAAAACTGAAGGAACAAAACAGCAGCAGAATCACAGAATCCATGGATGGACTAACAGTTACCAAAGGGAAAGGGACTGGGGAGGATGGGTGCGAAGGGAGGGATAAGGGCGGGGAAAAAGAAAGGCAGCATTACAATTAGCATGTATAATGTGGGCGGGGGGTTACAGGGTGGGCTCTACAGCACAGAGAAGACAAGTAGTGATCTTACAGCATCTTACTATGCTGATGGACAGTGACTGTAAAGGGGTATGTGGGGGGCACTTTGTGAAGGGGGGAGCCTAGTAAACATAATGTTCTTCATGTAATTGCAGATTAATGATACCAAAAAAAAACCCAGATTATCACTTAAGAAAAAAAGGCAGTGATAGATCATTAAGGCTTTGGGGCTGATTTTAGCATGTGCAGGTACCAACAGGAAGGCGCAGGATTCCATGGTACTTTCCCTAAAAGGGCCATACTCACATGACAGTCCTCAGTGGAGTCTATGTCTGTTGTTATCAACCAAACCTCACTTCAATGTCCAAAAATGACCGGGCCACATTTTGGGCAGCTCATTGGTATGAGAAGGGTCATTAAAACTGGCAAAATGTTGAGACAATAATGTTCTCTATGTGGTATAAGGAAGAAGTCAGCAGAGATTAAGTACAAAGAAGGAAGATTCCATTATGACAAAAAGGTGAGGCTGAAACCACAGTGAGAAAGGCATCGATTCCAGGCCCATGTGACAGCAGCCAGGACTCGGGTGAGCTGGGGTGGGAGTGGGGGTGGTTCCTGAAGATGACAAACTGGGACACTGCCTCCTGGTGGAAGAGGCATTTGGGGTCATAAAAAGATTTGGACTATAAATCCATTACACGTGTACAATGCCCACCACCTCAAAAAATATCTAGCCTTAAGAAATTTGACCCACAGTGGACTGCAAGTCCAGAAATACAAAGAATGCTTCCATTGGATCTATTTTAATCTCTACTGTAAAACTTCAGCTTGCTTTCTTTGAAAGTCTAATAAACTATCCCTACAAGTCCAAACGAGTCTCTGCCTTGGAGCAGGGGATTGGAGGGGGCTGGAGAGAGATCTACATAGTAAAATCCAGAGATGGGGGAAGCCATGAGAAGATGGTGGCACTAATAAAACACTTTCATCTTCAAAGCTCTTTGTAAGTGTTCATTAATTAATCCTTCCCACACCCATGTAAGGCAGTGAGAAGAGATCAAAGAGATTCCGGACAGAATTTGGCAGGATGAGCTTGAGGCGTATAGTCCACATATGGAAAATAAGGGAGATGGATTTTCCCAGTGTGTAGTAAGAACTTTTCCCCACTAACTGCTCCCTCAACCCCCCACCCCCTAAAAAAATTCACACTGAGGAGATACTCTGGATGAGAGAGATATTGTAGTATCAGGAAAGAAACATTTATTGACCCCATGCCACCTTCTAAAAATATAATTAAAGAAGAAGATAAATAAGCTTTAATCCAAATAACCCTGTTTGTTCCTGAGTTCATTAACACTACATCTCTTAGTAAGGAAAAAAAAAATCTGTTATACCAGAAATCACCAGAAGATTAAGGAGAAAACAGGATTCAATAGGAAAGCAGATTGTCAAGGCTAAACCGACATATGATACTGAAACTGGTTAGTTCATTGCTCTCAGGATTTGTTTGTTTATTTGTTAGCAAATATGTGAAAATAGATCTGGAACCCAAAAATGCACAAAACAACCATGTTTATAGCAACCGTTTTTAGGAAAGTGACTTTTATCATATACGAGTTGGAATAGCAGTCAGTTCTCAAGAAGACAAGTTTCCATTATGGTTTAGAGGAGTGTGGGAAAAAAATCAAAGTAATTAATATTGGCCAAGAACAACCATCTTCCCCCTTTTGATAATACCTCCAACCAAATTGTTTTGGCCCTTTGCAGGCATACTAATGAGCAGTTATAAGGCAAAGGGGACGGAGAAGGGAAATATAATTTGAAAGAACCTTTTTTGCAAAAGGTCCTAGAATAGCAGCTTACGAACATCACAAGAAATCCACACAACTTTTCAGGGCAGGTCATAATTTTTGGAGGTTGGTGATACATGGCCACTTCAATTTCTCCCCAGTCACCCAAAGAACTGCATGAGTCTTAAAATACCAGCTTTATAAATGGTGCTTCCAGCTCTGAATTTTGACCTTAGGCCTCCCCCCTCCTCCTACCTTCAGCATACCCACGAAGAAGATAGGAGGAAATTTCAGCCACTTGCTCCCCTCATGTCCATCCTGAACTTGGTGATTGGATTTATTCCACCAGAAAGCTTAGCAGCAGCCAGCCCTCAATTTTGCTAGAATTACTTCTGAGACTGAAAGCCATGGCCAGCTGCAGCCCCCAACGTATTTCCAGCCTTAAACATTTAAGCCTACGTTCTTCAGCCAAAAGCTTATGTGCTGACATACTGAGCATTAACATCTATGATTCAGAGCTTGATTCTTACACAGACAATCTTTAAGATACCATATTTCACCAAATCAGTATTTGAAATAGAGGGTGGGGACAGCAACTTCATAAAGTATTTTTGGTAGAAGGAAGGAAAAAATAAAATAAATGGAATTTCGAAGTTTCTCCTGTGTTTGAGCATCCCTCTGTGTTTCCCTGCAGTCGTGGAGGCAGTGGGAAGTGATGGAAAATGGCTGCACCTAGATTCTGCAGAGGGTGGTTTATTCTGGTGCAACTCCTCATTAGCTCTAAGACTTCAGCCAAGTTGTTCTAACCTCTCTGAGTGTCAGACCCTTCATCGGGGGAATGAGGGGCTATGGTTGTTGTATGTGGAAACACTTTAGAAACTGTAAAGTGGTGCAACATGTAAGTTTTCAACAGGGTAGCTGGGGAGAGCCTGTGAAATCATGTCACATTGATATCACACCGCTGCTCGGAACCCTCCCACATCTTCCCAGCCCTCACAGAGGAGTGGCCACTGTTCTGCCTGGATTTCAAGGCTCCTGCCCTAAGCTCCTGCCCGCACCCTCCTTCTCCCCACCCCACCTCCCCATGCCTCCCACCCTCCTCTCTGCTGTAGCCAGGGCAGTCTCTGCACTCTCCCAGGCATGTTTCCACCTTGAGGCCTCTGCATGGCTGCTTCTGTCTAGAATAGTCTTTCCCCAGGACCCACATGGCTTGCTCCCTTACCCCCTTCAGGGAACTCAAAGTTTTGGTTCTTAGAACATTTTTGTTCACCCATCTACAAGTCCCACTCTCCCTCCAGACTTCATATCTGCTCCTCTGCTTTACTTTTCTCCTTAGCATTTTGCATGCTTTATCTTCTCTACTATCTTTCTGCTCGGTTTCTTGAGAAACACACAGGACACTACCGGCTAGAATGTGCTAGAACAGTTCCTGGCATATGGTACGCACTAAATATATATTTATGAGTGAACGAGATTATGATCACCCACATCCTCCCCTCCAGCTCTGAACCCTCTCCTTAACTGCCCATTTTCTTTAGAAGCCTAAGTCTTACTCACACTTCAAGTTTTCATGCTTTACCTCCTTGGTGACACCTCTCCACTTTCCTCTCATCTCCCTCTTCCTCCTTAGTTGAATCAGCCCATCCCTCTCTGTTTTCATTGTAGTGTACAGTTTAAATTGTTGTCAGGCATTGAGATTTTAACACATTGTATCACAGTTTATGTGGGATAAAGTCTATCCCATATGTGTGGGATAGACTGAACCCAATATATGATCCAAAATGATCGTTTTAACCATCACAGTCCCTAATACATAGCAATCTCTTAATAGAAAACTGTTCAATGTATACATATGTATCTTCTATATTTTAAACGTTATTTCCATCAGAAACAAAGATTGCAGTTTCCAGTCAATATCTCCATCTCTATTTTAGAGAAGATTAGATAAGCTTGCACACCCCTTGCTGCCCACTCACCAGCTCTAGCCCAGAACATCTAGGTGGAAAATTACCACTGCTTTCCATGTTGAATCTTATTGTCTCTAAATACTCTTTATTTTATTTTGTATTCTTATGTATTCCTTCTTACCAACCAACATTGCAATTAGGTACAGAAAATTTGAGATTTGTATAACTAGCGTTAACATGTGAAGCTACATATAAGGTAAACTAAGAAAAACGTACTTCAAGAAAATATGTAGGAAGATAAAGATCCTCTTCAAAACAGACAACTTTATTTGAACTGTTCAGAGAAATCAAGGCTCGCAAATACTGCTCACATTTTCGATTATGTCAGTTCTAGAATTCTAGGCTCCTCTCCATCCATACAACTCATAACTGCTATGAACAAGAGAAAAGGCCATGACTCTTTATAGCGTCTTGATATAAACTCTTCAAACCATTTGTTCAGATGACTGATCTCAGCAAAGTGGGTGAAGGGCATTAATAGACATTTGGAAATCCCTTAAATCCATCATCCCGAAAGACAGCACGGTGCCCACAGCGACGCCCAAGGGAGTGAAATGAAATACGCCACTGAGGCTGCGGAGGTTCATCAATCATATTTCTGGTGCTACTTGGTTTGACATAACCAAATTTACACTGAAAATCAATCTTTGTTCTGGTCAACTGAAAAATGTAATCCTTTATGACCTTTCCAAAGGTGCAAAGAAAAACAGATTCCTTTTACGTTGGGCAACCCCCTTTTATCTGCATTACAGACACCTGACCTGTTGCAGTTACGTCCCAGGGCCAGAGCAATGAATGGCCCGTGACAAATCTATTCACTTGCCTTGTGGCCCCCAGATGCAGAAAGATTGGGGAACTTTGTTTTCCTCGGAGGTGATAACAGAAAATTTTTAAGGAAGATTAAAGAGATACAGAGAGTGAAAGAGAAAGAGTAGCATGATGCCCTGATTCACCACCTTTCTGAAGCAGAAGTAAGTCTAGAGAAACTATGAGATTCCCACAAACAACCAATTTTTCTCACAGAAACGGTTGCCAGAGTCTAACTCTCACAGTGGCCTCCAGAAAGCAGCCTTGGCCCTCTGCTTCAATTTGTTTTTATTAACTTAATTTAGAACTTACTGGAGAGATGCTACTTTTTTTCATAGAGGCTTTCTTCCCAGGAACAGAGTATTTGATGTTGTATTTCCATGACTACTTACAAAGAGTTTTTTCTTTCTCCCCTCCCCTCTCACTCTCCCCATCCTTCCCTGTCCGCCACCTTGCTTGCTTTGTCTCCCTCCTACCAAATATTGCTCTGAATATCCTTTGTTGGGTGTTTAAAGCCTCTAATTTTCATCATTGTCCTGGGGTGTCCCTTGTTATAGGAGAACTTCTTCCCAGGGAAGAAAACCAGCCTGCTTCTCTGTGAATAATGGGTGAATTTGATACATGTAAAGCAGGGCTGAATTTCTGCAGTAACTATTCAAGGGGAAGGCCAGTCAAACTGACATCAAAGAACACGTGTATCCATTCATTTTTGTAACTGAAATGCTAACCAAGCAAAGGGAATGAGTATCTGAAACCAAAAGGATTAGCCTATGAAAAACAAGGCCATTTGAACATGATACTATAATGTGAGTCTCATACTTCATCTTTGGGGTTCATCACACACATGATGCAGGATAGTAGCCAAAAAAAAAAAGGTTTGTTTTTTTCAATATTTCCTTCTCACACTTGGTTCTTTCTCCATGTGTATGTGTGTGTGAACGTATGCATGCATGCAGAGGCTAAATCAAGCAGAGATAGAAAAAAGTAGGTAGTTGGGGTTACAGTTATCTCTGCTTTGCCGATTGTGCTTTTCAATTTGTTTTAATAATAAAAGGTATTTATTTGTCATTACTAATAGGTACTTCTCTAAGTTTTTCCTGAGAAATAATTCACAATGTCAGATTCATGCTTAAAAGAATTAATAAAGCTTTGAGAAGGCATGCAATTCAATCAACCTTCACTTCCCTAACATGCAGAGACTCAGGTAGACAATGGCCCCACATCAGCCCTGCTTTCCTGTATAGTTGCTGTGATTATCTACAAAGGGGAGTAACATAAATGCTGGTGATTTTAAATCCAAGCAAATATCCATTTTAGAAGGTCGGTTCTATATGCATCTACAGCATATAGAGGACCATTTCTATCTTCTAACTAAGTGTAGAACTCTAAGAATATCTGAAACATAATTTTCTTGAAACCACTCAAGAATAGAGTAACATAATAATTTAATATATATGAATAATACATATAATGTATCATAAATATGTAATATAATATAATATGAACACTTCTCTTAAACATTTATGTGAGGTAAGGGTCTTCTATAGCACAAACATTCAATGTTTAAGCACCCATCAAAATGTTGTTAATGTTTGTGTATATTTTTTGAGCACTTATATTGTGCCAGCCACTGTTTTAAGCACTTTGTATGTCTGAACTCATTAACTTTAATAGCAAGAAGTAGCCACTATTATTTCCCCCATTTTTCAGATGTGGAAGTGAATACACAAAGAGTTTAAGTAACTTTTTCAAAGTACCACATGAAGAGGCTCTATCATAATAAAAGCTAACATTTATGGAATATACACCATGTGGCAGTCACTGTACAGAACAGTTTAACATGTATTATCTTTCTTAAATGTCACAAATATCCCTGGAGCAGGTACTTCTCTTGACCATAACTTACAGAAATATAGAGCAAGTAGACTAAATAACCTCAAATATTAAGTTGTATGACAATTCTCAAGGTCAAAGAGGTCTGCTGTAAAAACAAACATTGTCCTGACCCTTTCTACAGAATCCTTTATTATTTGGCAAGTAGGAGGGAAAGAAGCGTCCATATGCAGTGACCCTTTGTGGCAGAAATCGGGGCTCCCCTTTCCATACATTATCTTGTGTAATGTCCACATGAATTAGTATACAGGGATTGTTAGCCCCATTGAACAGGTAAGAACACAAAAAAATGCTCTTCAAGATCCCACAGCTACTGAGGGGTGAGATCAGGATTCCAATCCAAGTCCTTTGATACCAAATCCACATGTAACCACTCCATGGTTTCCTCTCCAAGGAAGGCTCTTGATCCAGAAGGATGTGGACAATCCTGAAGCCCTTGCAAGGGAGCAGAGTTCCCCTCTGTGTGCCTCCGGCTGGGGAGGCAGGAACTGGAGAGAGTGAAGAAGGTGGAGGGGGATTATCCACACTGTCTGCATCTGTTTTTCATGGGGCAAGTACATGAATTAAAGCTGTTACAGAACATTGTGATGAGCTCCAGCAAACCAAAGTAAATGAAGTCTAATATGGGTTAAATGTGCAGTAAGCAGGACAACACCTCTGTGGTGGATAACTTTCTACAGTGGTTCCCAGTGTTTATGTCCTCCTGGCATTCATGCCCTGATGGCTTCCTCCCCTTGAGAATGGGCTGGACTTAGGGATTGCTTTTAGTGAATATGAATTTATGTTATTCGTGTCAAAAGTGATGCGATGTCACATCTGAGATTAGGTAGTAAAGGACTGTCACTTGTGTCTAGATAACATTCTCTCCTCTCTTGCCTTCTTAGCGTTCTGGCTTTCATTAAACAAGCTGTCATATTTAAGAGGCCCATGGGGTTAGGAACTGAGGGTGGCCTCCAGTCAATAGCCAGTGAGCCTACAAAGTGCTGAATCCTGCCAACAACTATGACAGTGAGCTGAGAGGTGGGTCCTTCTCCAGCCGAGACCACTGTCCGGGACAACACTTTGATGGTGAGATAACCTGAAGCAGAGAACCCAGCTAAAATATCCCTGGATTCCTGACCCACAGAATCTGTGAGATAATAAGTGTGCTTTGTTGTAAGCTGTGAAGTTTTAGGGTTATCTGTTATGCAGCATAGGTAACATAAACCTTCCTTCTCCCATAAAAATTTCTTCCAGAGAAGTATTTGCTGTCATTTTTAATTTGATATGACTCGCTTTTACCCACAGAGAATGAAGCACACTGATTTCAGAGATCTCAAAGGACAGAATTAACCATACTGTGTTGTTTTTCTTGCTATTACTTGAGAAGTCTAAGGCAGTGGACTTAGGGTGAGATTACCTGGCTTTGCTGTAACTTCTATATCAGTTCCTCTCTCTGGGCCTTGAATTGTTCTTTGATAAAAGGAGGAGCAGTTGGTTGCTAGAGATTACATCTGAAAGCCTTCCAGCATGCAATGTAAATGAGAAAGTTATAACAATAGCACGGGAGGACTATTAGAGGTGGTACTGTTCCCTGATAAATACCTGTATTCATCACAAATCCATCTCAGTTAGGACCTGCTGCTGCCCTAACCAGGTAAAAGATTTGCCTTTCCCCCTTAAAGTGGATAAAAACACAACATAAGACCCACTGAGTCATACCACTGAATTAACACCTTTCTGAGATCCTAGTCAGGCCAGCCAAATTCAGGCCATGGCCACCCTCATGGCTGCAGATGGCCACACCTTCATCAGGGAGTTCTTCCTTGTGGACAAGATGGTTTGCACATAAGACGTCTTCAGTTCCTAAATTATACGCTCTGCTGAAATCACATTCCCATGCTAAATCAAAGCTGCTGGAACAGGAGCTGACTCAGTAGAAAACCAGGAATGTCCTGGAAATAAAATATCTAAAAAGCCGTAAGCGTTTGAACAGGCTTACACCGACAGACACAGATGAGAGTTTTGTGGTGAATCACTGGCATTTTCATGATTTGGGGGTGTCTGATTCTGAAATAATTCTGAGTGACAAGAAAACATCATGTGAAATAGTAGCCTTAAACAAAGACATGCTTTTGAAGTTGGAGAATGATTTGGGAGAGAGGTAGGGAGATCTGTAAACTATTTATAATCTATCCAGGGAAAAATGTAATAAAAAGCTAAAATTAGTTCATCTTATGATCTTCACAGGTTCACAGTTGGATAGACAGCCAATAATTCAGCATGAGGGAGTGGTGATTTGTCCTTGTTTCTGTGTCTGAACATATGCCCTTTCAATCAAGAAACAACCTGGTATATCATTTTGAGACTCAATAACCGTTAAGTGTTTCATTTGTGTTAGTTTGGCAGGAGTTGGTTCGATTGCCTTATTAAATCTGATTAGTTTTACAGTGGAAATAAAAGCAACACAGACACAAATCATTTCTTTGTTGCTTCTTAAGTGAACATCCTTTCATCTTTCAGCTGTTTAGCAATTATACAATGAATCCAATCAATATAGACAGCCGACACAGATAAGTCAGACATAACTGATTTGTATGAATTAATAAGTAAGTAATGAGCCTTTACTGCTTGTTAGCATGGATTCTGAAGATAATTGACTCCATTCTCCATTTCTCTCTTGTGTCTGGAAGCAGCTTAAAACAGTAGCCAAAAGAAAAACATATGGCAAGCAAGATCCGGTTGGTGAGCATTTATTTTGGAGATCAGAGGAATAATCCGGTCTGTGGTATTTTCCACACTTTTATTCAACAGCTCTATCATGCATGTCTCTTCTAGCACATATATCTCTGATACTGAAAACCTTGGAATCAATAGTTTCTGGTTCTGGAATCTTCAAGTGTTCATTAGGGGAACTTCCCTTTCTTGATGCATGTATGCTTCTGATATGTAATCACTCTTTCAGACACAAGCAAGTAGTTGCAGTATTAGGAAAAATTCATGAGATCAGAATTGCCTAGAAATATACTGGTGTCTGATCTTGTTCCAGAAATTAATGCTTTGTGGAAACTCAATACCACATATTTTACCAATATACATTTAGTGTACATCAATAGAAAAGATTTGAAACAGCAAATTTTAATGCTAATTCATTAGGTGCTATTTCCAGACACTGATTACAGGATCCTTTTTAAACAACCCTAAATTCCCACTACCAGCAGCAATATCCATGTATCTTACACTACTTTTGAATTTACAAAGCACTTTTATATGAGACATAAAAGCCCTGTGAGATGGACAGTACAAAACATGACTTCCAATTAGCAGAGGAGGGAATTGAGACCAGAGAGGGTAAGATGACTAGCTTACAGTCAGCAAGAGGCAGAAATGGAATCAGACCCCAGGCCCCTGAGCAAGCAAATCCCACATGTTTATGGTGCAAGAGGGCCAGGTTTAATCTGAAATATAAAAGCAAAATAGCAATAATAATAATGTTGACATTTTTATCATAACTGGGCGAGACTAAAATAGAACATGGGTAACATTTGGAAAAAGCAATTGGGAAGAGATGAGGTTCATTTGGAAATATGAGTAGAGGCTTTCTGTCTAAAAAAAGCCCTGAGACTCATCCACAGACCTTTTGGTCCTCTCAGTTTCCACTGGCTGCAAAGGGTTCTTCAGCTACCTGAAAAGTTACCAATAAGCATCTCTTACCGGGACAGACGAGGTCGACGTCTTCATTTCAGACCATCGACGTCTTCATTTCGGACCGCCTTCAGCGATCATAATCTCTGAAATGTGTACAGCTCATTAGGACTGACCAAGCACTGCCTCAGATATCATTGTATCCGGACCCCACCTCAACTTTCAGAACAGGCCAGAGCAGATGCCTTCCTCCCATTTACCCCAGAGGATGCTAACTTACAAAAACTGTCTCTCATCTGTGCACTCAGACTTAGTAAATTGCAGGTGATGGGATTAGAATTTGGGATTGCTGATGCCCTGTCTAAAGCTGATTACTGCAGACCAAGCGAGTCTTATTAACCCCTGTATCAGTCCAAGTCCTGTCAGGAGACAGTCAGCACAAGCTAATTTGAGCAAAGAAAATTTAGCATAAAAAATGGAATATGTAAACAATGACATCCATCAAAAGAAGACAAATGACCTCATGTGTCCCTCTAAAAGATGCCATAGATAATGCTTCAGGTAGGTGGCTCCTTTGCAACTGATGGAAATGGAAAGAACCAAACAGATGTACATTTGAGTATCAGTTCTTTTCTTATATAGAAAATCTCTACTCATCTGTGCACACGAACCTAATCTTCTAGGCACTCCTCATCTACCTACATAACTGAAAAGCCAGAAGGAAAACACTTAAGTTTCGCAGAGGTAGCAGCTGCAGGAAGCACCTAACACGCCTTGGGCTGGGAGAACAAAGGATGGAATTACAGGAATTACCCTAGAGATGTTGTGGGTGCATTTCCAGGCCACCTTAATAAAGCAATTTTGCCATAAAATGAGTCAGATGAATATTTTGGTTTCCCAGGGCATATACAAGTTATGTTCACACAATGCTGTAGTTTTTTAAGTGTACAATAGTATTATGCCTAAAAAAAAATGTACATGCCTTAATTTAAAAACACCTTATTGTTAAAAAATGCTAACCATCATCTGAGCTTTCTGCCAGCAGTAATCTTTTCGCTGGTAGAAGGTCTTGCCTCCATGGCAATGGCTGCTGACTGATGAGGGTGATGGTTGCTGAAGAGGGTGGCTGTGACAATTTCTGAAAATAAGAAAACAGTGAAGTTTGCCACATCGATTGACTCTTTTGCAAATGATTTCTTTGTAGCATTCAATGCTGTTTGATAGCACTTTACCTGCAGTAGAAATTTCAGAATTGGTGTCAGTCCTCTCAAACCCCACCACTGCTTTATGAAGTTTGTGTACTATTTCAAATTCTTTGTTGTCATAGCAACAGTCTTCCCAGCATCTCCACCTGTAGTCTCAGTCTTAAGAAACCACTGTCTTTACTCATCCATAAGAAGCAGCTGCTCCTCTTCCACTCAAGTTTTGTCATGACACTGCAGCAGTTCAGTCGCACCTTTGGGCTCCACTGCCAACTCTAGATCTCTTGCTATTTCCACTACATCTGCAGTGACTTCCTCCACTGAAGTCTTGAACCCCTTAAAGTCATCCATGGAGTTTGGAATCAACTTTTTCCAAACTCCTGTTTCTATTGATATTTTGGCTTATTCCCATGAACTACCTTTGTGTTTCATGGCATCTAGAATGATGAACCCTTTCCAGAAAGTTTTCAGTTTACTTTGCCAACATCCATCAAAGGAATCACTATCCAGGGCAGCGATAGCCTTATGAAATATATTTCTTAAATAGTAAGACTTCAAAGTTGAAATGACTCCTTGATCCGTGGGTTGCAGAATGGCTGTTATGGTAGCAGGCATGAAACAAGATTAATCTCATGGTACATGTCCATCAGATCTCTTGGGTGACCAGGTACATTTTCAATGAGCAGAAATATTTTGAAAGGAAATCTTTTTTTTCTGAGCAGTAGATCTCAACTGTGGGCTTAACATATTCAATAAACCATGTTGTAAATAGATGTGCAGTCATCTATGCTTTGTTGCTCTATTTAAAAAGCACAGGCAGCTAACATCCAAAAGACAAACAACAACAAATGTTGGCTAGGATGTGGAGAAAGGGGAACCCTCCTACACTGCTGGTGGGAACGTTCAACCATTGTGGAAAGCAGTATGGAGGTTCCTCAAAAAACTAAAAATAGAAATACCATTTGACCTAGGAATTCCACTCTTAGGAATTTACTCTAAGAATGCAGCAGCCCAGTTTGAAAAAGGCATATGCACTCCTATGTTTATCGCAGCACTATTTACAATAGTCAAGAATTGGAAGCAACCTAAGTGTCCATCAGTAGATGAATGGATAAAGAAATTGTGGTCATATACACAATGAAGTATTATTCAGCCATAAGAAGAAAATAAATCCTACCATTTGCAACAACATGGATGGAGCTAGAGGGTATTATGCTCAGTGAAATAAGCCAGGTGGAGAAAGACAAGTATCAAGTGATTTCACTCATCTGTGGAGTATAACAACAAAGAAAAAACTGAAGGAACAAAACAGCAGCAGACTCACAGAACCCAAGAAAGTACTAACAGTTACCAAAGGGAAAGGGACTGGGGAGGACTGGTGGGAAGGGAGGGATAAGGGGGAAAAGGGGGCATTATGATTAGCACACATAATGTAGGGGGGTGGGGACATGGGGAAGGCAGTATGTACAGAGAAGACAAGTAATGATTCTATAGCATCTTACTACACTGATGGACAGTGACTGTAATGGGGTATGTGGAGGGGACTTGATAAAAGGGGGAGTCTAGTAACCACAATGTTATTCAAGTAATTGTACATTAACAATATCAAAATAAAATTTTTTTAAAAAGCACAGGCAGAGTAGATTTTGCATAATTCCTAAGGATCCCAGAATTTTTGAAATGGTGATGAGCATCAGCTTCAAATTATAAAGTCACCATCTCATCAACTCCTAGCAAGAGTCATTCTGCCCTTTGAAGCATTGAAGTCAGGCACTGACTTCTCCTCCTTAGCTATGAAAGTCCTAGATGGCATCTTCTTCCGATGTAAGGCTGCCTTGTTTACATTGAAAATCTATTCTCTAGTGCAGTCACCTTCATCAATTACCTTAGCTGGATCATCTGGGTAACTTGCTACAGCGTCTACATCAGCACTTGCTGCTTGACCTGCACTTTGACGTGTGGAGATAGCTTCTTTCCTTAAACCTCATGAACCAACCTCTGCTACCTCCCAAACTTTTCTCCGAAGCTTCTTCATGTCTCTCAGCCTTCACAGAATTAGGACCTTGCTCTGGAGTAGGCTTTGGTTTAAGGGAATGTTGTGTCTGGTTTGATCTTCTATCTAGACCACTAAAATTTTCTCCATTAACAGCAACAAGGCTGTTTCACTTTCTTATTTGTGTGGTCACTGGGGCAACACTTTTAATTTCCTTTAAGAAGTCTTCCTCTTTAATCACAGCTTGCCAGCAGAGGCCCAGCTTTTCAACATGCCTTCTTCACTAAGCTTAACCTTTTCTAGCTTTTGATTTAAAGAGAGAGATGTGTAACTTTTCCTTTCACTGGAACACCCAGAAGGCACTGCAAGGTTATTAATTGCCCTAAATACAATACTGTTGTTTCTTAGGGAATAGGGGGACAGATGGGGAAATGGCCAACAAGTATTGCAATCAGAACATGCACAACATTTATCAGTTAAGTTCGCCATCGTACATGGATGCAGTTTGCAGCAACCCAAAACAATTACAGTAGTAACACAGAGGGTCGCTGGTCAGATCACCATAACAGACATAATAATGGAAAAGTTTGAAATAGTGCAAGACTTATCAAAAGATAACAGAGAAACATGAAGTGAGCACCATGTTGTTGGAAAAATGGTGCCTATGGATTTGCTCAAGGAAGGGTTGCCACAAACATTCAAATTGTAAAAAAGCACAGATTCTCCAAAGCACAATGAAGTACAATAAAATGAGATTTGCCTGTGCTACATTAAATTTTGATACTTCCAGAATCTTGGTGAGGAGCCCTGGAAGAGGGAGCCAGACCTCTGAGGAAAAGGCACCAACCATCAGGGGCTCTTGTCCCCGCAGAGTAGACAGGATAGTTCTTCAGTTGTGAAAGTTGCACACTGGACTCACATGCTGTCATGGGAAAGCCCTGTTGATTCTGAAATTAAGAAGCATTACAGGACCACCCCTGCAGGAATTAAAAGCAGCTATGAAGACACATTCTCTTCTTTCTCCTCGAGCCTTGAAGCCTCTTTCTAGGTCTCCTATTTGCAAAGCACAAAGGGGCATCAGCTGGCCAAACAGGAATGGAGTTTGCACAATCCCAACCCAAACACCACCCAAAGGGTAGTCTGGGAGCTAAGAAACAATAGCTAAATCTGTCACCATCCATACCTTGTGACACTCAGAATCCATACATGCCCTCAACAGTTATTTGAATTCCCATACAGAATAAAAGCACCTTTATGTTTCAGGGTGCCAAGATACAAACTATCCTTCCTACAATGACCCTCTCGTCCCTTCCCCAAAATGAGGAGACACAAAATCCAGAGGTTCTTTGCATATATCTCTACTCTATGTAAGTTACCCCCAAAACTCAGTCAGTCTTTTCTGGATAGACTTTTACCTAAAGACTAATTGATAAGTTTATCCAGCAAATCTTGTATCAAACAGTAAGAGGTAGGGGAGAGAGAAAAGATGAAAATAGGTAATGCATATGCACAAGAAGAAAATGTCCATGCTTTCCTGATTATTACTGATCATGAGGCCATAACGGATGACTAACCTGCCTCTTCCGCTGTTCATCCATGTGTCCTTTGCCCTTGGCCAGAAGGGCCTGGGTCCTCAGTGGTCCATTCTCTTTGTGGTTGTGCCAGTGTTACATTGACTTTTAGTCCTGGCCATGACAGTACTAAGGGGCAGCTCAGAGAACTTCCGCAGTTTGCACACCTTCTCCTCTTTGCTCCACTGTGAATAGCAACCCAATTTCCCTCGGGAATCAGTCTGATCCCCCTATACCAGTGGAATAACCCTTTTCTTGGCCCATTGGCTCAGTGGCTAAAGGATCCCCAAACAGCCAGGTGGTCATCTCACCTTCCAGTTCACTGAAACCACTGCTTGCCACTGTTGTAGATCCTGGAGGAAGCTTTTATCTCTCAAGAACCAAGACCTCCAATCCAAATGAAAAGCAAAAGTTGTGATTGGATTATTAGTGAGAAGATTTGCGGTTGATCCTGTGCGTGAGCTCCTCATTCCAGGCCCCAGACTCCCATTCCGGTCATGGGAGAGAGAGCCTTCTGGGGTCTCCAATCGCAAACACATGGAGTCTCAGCCACTCAGAATGCTGTCCTTCCGCTGACACCATAGGCCTCGTTTCAGAGCATGGTAATAGCATTCTCTTCAAAATGCCACAGTGGAATAAAACATTTATGGGAAGGGCATCACTTCCTCTGTTTTGTTAAACTGATCTCAAAAACCCTCCTCCCCTAGTTTTGCTAGATATTGCTCAAAAGCAAAGAGAGTTCCACTAGAGACAAAAGAATACACACATCATTTTGTACTTTAAATAAGGCACTAGTTTGATTAAGGAAAATCATGAATTCTGCAAAGAGGAAACAACTTTGTGCTATTTATTTTTAAAGAAATGGTAGAAAACTGAGGTCAACAGAGAAGAAAGAAAAATGAACAAAGTTGAAGGAAATAAATGAAAACTGGTAATATTCCAACATTCCAATAGCCCCTGGAGTTGTTTGGACGGATGCTCCTTGGACCACCTTCAGCCCCCACACACACCCCGACCACCACTCACCTCCACACTCTCCCTTAAGGAACGCATCACCCCTGCAGCTGGAATTCCCACATGATCAACCCCGTCCTGACTCTCCGACTGCCTTCCCCGGTCAGTGCTCGTGGAGAGAGAACATTCTCAAAGGCTGCTAGAAGCTGATACCATTTGCCTCTGTGGTTTCAGTTGTTCTTATTTTATATTAAAATAATAATACATTTCTATGTTTAGACATTTATTTTCTATAGTTTGCAGAGAACCATTGAATATTATTCTCTGGCCTCTAGTTCAGATCCTAGGTCCCTATAATTCTGCAGAAAGAGATAGTCCTGGAAATAAAGATGTTCAGA
The DNA here is from genome assembly GCF_040802235.1 of Manis javanica. Taxonomy (NCBI): domain Eukaryota; kingdom Metazoa; phylum Chordata; class Mammalia; order Pholidota; family Manidae; genus Manis; species Manis javanica. The sequence goes on along the minus strand of NC_133167.1, from coordinate 10,934,877 downwards.
GAAAATGAACAGCATCCTATAAGGGAGGGAGCACGAGTGAGAGGGAGAGGAGCCTTTACTGCCTCTGGGCTTCACGGAGGAAGCTCCGGATTCAGAATCCCCACTTCCAACCCACACTGGCAGCCTGCAACCAGAGGCCCCTCCTGGAGCCACAGCGTAATGCACATCCCCTCTTTAACAGCCAGCCAGTTGCTGTTTGCAGAGAGCCGATTTGGACAACTGCGGAGAGGCCATGCCCTACATTTGAAAAAAATAACTGAAAGGAAACTATCAGAAGCAAGATTCCATTTCTGATCTTAAAACCCTACTGCCACCTTTCTAGCTCACTCACTCCATATTTCACACTCTTTTGCCTGGGTTATTGTCATAGCTTTTCATAATGTCTGGCAAATAATAGATATTGATTAAATTTTTGTTGAACCAGTGGCTTAACAAATTGACTGATCACTGCAGTATGTCTCTGCCTGCAATCTCTTGCCTTTCTAATCCTCGGATATCTTCATGACATCAGAGAAACTATCCCAAATATGTATCCCCATTTCAGAACACTCCACCCCACAAACAAGGGACCTTTGATGCCTCCCCTTATTTCCAGAATATTAAACTAAACTCCTTAGCATGGAATTAAAGTGTGAACCCTACACCACCTCTCACCTCATGTCCACACTCACCTTAAGCTCCAGCCATGACAATCATGAGTTTGGGAACTTGGAATGTTGCTTAATGTCATGAACCTCCACTTTTAATGCTTCATCTATAGAGCTAAACATTCCAACCACACACTCCCCATTGCCCACCCCTGCCCCACCCGTGATTCCACTTTGTGACTTTCACCACCCAGAAATGAGCATTTCTCTGGTGGGGGGAGTGAGGAAGGGCTTCCGTAATGTACTTTGTATATGCCTTTTTTATTATTCTTTTTCTTCCTCATTTTTGCTGTCGTCTATTATCAATTCGTACGTCCTTTGCTAGCTGTGGGCTCCTTGAGGCAGGGACTGCTTTTAACCATTGTATTCTCCATGGCACCGAGCTTTGTGCTTGAACTTAGCAGACTTCTTTCAGTAACTCCTTGAATGGACTGACATAGGGAGTCTCTTAAAAGGATGTGATCACAGGGAAACTAAGAAGGCAGCGTGTTCTCCGTGTTCTCGCCCCTTCCCCCAGCTCCAAATTCTTTCACACTCTGAGTTGCTTATTAGAAAAAAAAAAATCCACCATCACAGAATCTTTTCTTTAGCTTGAGTCCTTGTCTTTTAAAAAGTAAAAAGAATATCCTTCTGGTAGCAGCAATTCCCCTCTTTTTAGGGTCAGGCTTCTAAGTAAGAACACATGTATCTGGTCCTTTCAGGGAAGCAGATTTTCCTAAAGAAGATGAGATCCTGGTGCTACTGAGAGACCAGATTGAAAACACAGAGATGGGAGGCCAGGAACACCAAGATAAACTCCAACCACGTCATAGTCTCACCCAGACCAATCCCAACTGGTGGTCCCTGGGAGCGTCCTAGGTGGTCCATAGACGGGCTTCTTGAGGAATTCATGTTTATAATATGACTGCGTCTTTGTTTTTGTTTCTGGAATGAATTAATCATTTAGCTAGGATAGTAAATGAGGATCAGACGTCGTCTTTCAACAAAAGCAGTTCTCTGTCTCAATACTTGAGAAAATGTTCAGCCCTGTAGTACGAGAGTAAGTGAAATGCATCAACTGCAGGCTCTTTCTCCTGATAAAATGATCTGGAAGAAAGAAAAATGTGAGATCATTGTTATCATTCCTCCTAATTTTAAGGAGTTGCTCTCTAGACTATGAGATCAAACCCTTATCCGTACCAGGTTTTCGGTGCCCCTCAGGATGTCCCATTCTTGCATACCTCTAAGTCCTCTTTCAGGCTGTTCATTCCACCTCATCTGCCCAGAAACTCTGATTCAGTCTTCAAAATTCAAGTTGAGCAATGTTCCTCCAGGGAGGCCTTCTGTGGCTTCTCCATGTAAGTGTTGAAATCCACATATGCTCTATCATTTACTTCTTTTATAGTCAATTTTACTGTAATCGAAATTGCACATTTACCTTTCTGTTTCGGTTGTTTTGTTCCTGGATAACACACCACCCCAAAATTTCCTAGCATAAAATGACATATAGTTTTTTAATTTCTCATAATTTTATGGGCCAGCTGGGTTGAGCCGGGCAGTTCTTTAGGTCCATGAGTGTGGTGGTAGCTGAGGTCTCAGCATTGACCTGAGCCACGCCTGGAGCCGGAGCATCACAGACGGCCTCTCCTTCACCAAGACCTCTCTCCACACAGTTTACCACCCCGTAGTCTAGCTTGAGCTTCTGTACAGCAGGGCAGCTGCACTCCAAGAGAAGAAAAGTAGAAATTGCTAGACTTCTCAAGGACTAACCTTCCTTCACTTTTTGTTGATCCAAGCAGGTCACAAGGACACTCCAAATTCAAAAGGAAGGAAAATAGACTCCACATCTTCTTGGGAGGAGCAGTGAAACATGAATGGCTAGGTTTAAGCCACCGCACGTCCCTACCAGTGAGCTTTTTCTGAGCTACAGTAATGCAAGAAGTTGAAGATCTGCTTCAGATCTGTGGATAAGAGTCTAAGAAATTAGGAAGAATACGTAAAGACATACCAGAAGGAATTCAAAATGAAAGGCAAAAAAAGAGGTTCCATAACCCATATTTTGAGGTTTCAAAATATTTTGGCTTTAATATGGCTCAAGAATAATAACGGGTGTAGGGAGTAGCCACGAATCTCATCTGCTTTCTGTCTGGATGCTAAGGAAACAAAGCTTCTTGTAGCCAGAACTGCTAAGAAAACATACACGCACTCCTTAGAGTTCCAGAATGCTCCATGATCCACTACAAGCCAAGAGTCCAATCAGTATGAGGTCAACCTGACATCAGGGCTCAGGCCACTTGATACATTTAACAAATTTCAATAAATTTTTGAAAATAGTTTTATCCAATACATCATTACACATGGTCTAGCAGGACCTTGCCGGAAATTCAGGTATTTATTCTGAATATGAAATATTCTATTTCATTTGCCGGAGGAAGGATACATACGATGAAAGGAAAATAAAAGGCTTAACAACTGATTCAATCGCATCCACTTATCAGAGAGCTTATATAGTCAGGTTCTTGTCATAATAAGGAATTGATCATCATTGTACATTGCAAGTTTTGGGGTTAAATATTTCTGGAATGAAATTTGACAGTGCACATAATAAGAGCATTAAACATTTTATATATCCTTTGAACCATAAATTCTTCTGGGAATTTGTCTTAGGGAAAATAGACACAAAAATAACAATGTGAGGTGTTTGATGTAGCATTATTTGTAACAGTGAAAATATTGGAGACCATTTATATTCAAGCAATGTGAGATTAATTACATAAATTACAGTACATCTATAGGCTGGGATTCAAGACAGCCATGAAGATACTACTATAGAAATATATTTAATAATATGGAAAGGTAATATGTAGTATAATATATAAAAAGAAAAACAAAAAACAGTACAGGGTAGCTATACACGTATGTAAAACACTGGAAAGCCATGCCTAGGATGATAACAGTGATGAGTACTGATTATCTCTGGGTAGTAGGGCCATACATGATTTTATTATTTATGGTTATTTGCATTGTCCATAAGAATCTCTAATAGAGAACAGAAAAAAGTTTTTTCTTAAAGATTGTCTTTTTTTTAAATTTGTACATCACTCATTGATAGACTGTTTGGAAAGTGGGAGAATGAGGCACTTTAGTTTAATAAAGACATAGAAACTGTTGAAGATGTTTACAAGCTACTTTCTCAGGTCAAACAGTTGTTTGTTTAATGAAAAGCCAGTGAAGGTACACAGCACTTCAGACCAACCACACAACACAACAAATTGTATTTTCTTATTAATGTGACATGACTTCAGAACACACTGAATCTGAAATGTCTAGAGATTCAGGACTAAGAAATGAAACTGTAGTTATAGGATGTAAGTTCCATGAAAGCAGGGATTTCATCTGTTCCATTAAATAAATATGTTTTGATTGAAGAGATGAATGAATGAGTAATGAGATTACATGAATCATTAATCTCTAACAAGGTAGTCTTTCAAGATAGCTTCCTAAATATCCTGGGGTTGCATAGTTATATCCTATGCTGTTGGGGCCAAAGAGATCCTAGGGATATTTGAGGACAATTTTTAATATTCAGTTTAGATGGATAGATGATAGCTACACAGACAGATGACACAGAGATGATAGATGGTAGATAGATGATGATAGATGATAGATATAGATAGATAGATAGATAGATAGATAGATAGATAGATAGATAGATAGATAGCTACTATATACATATAACCATCTACTTATTGAAAGAGAGAGAGAGCACACAATGAGGAAAGTCCCAGTGTATAGCTAGAAGCTGAAACTATGAAGAAAAACTCATCCAAGAGTAGTGAAGAGAGAATGGCCAGTAACAGACTGTGAGGAATGAAGATCTGTAATGAGCTTCTTTGCCCTGTTTGACCCCATGGCCCTCTGATCTCCAGATCTGGGATTTCATAGGGATTTCATAGATGCACACAGCAGACTGAACTTCACACTGCAGTTAACACACAACCAAGGCCCAGCCACAAGAGATCTCTGCCATCCCAACAGTCTCTGCCTTCTGCAGGAGACCTAGAGATCGTGTTTATGCAATACTCCCACATTTGGCGTTAGTGCCTATTGTTTCACCTCTGCTCCAAGCTTTTTAAGATAGAGTTGTTGCCTTGTTTGAGCCAAAACTCTCAATTCTGGAGTTCTGCATCCTGTCTTCCTGGGACCACCTGCTCCTATGCATCTTTGCTACTTGCCTGTCCCCAACTCCATTACTCCACCCACCCATCCACATTTTCTCTTAGGACCCATTGCCAGGCTTCACTGGACTGTTTACCCTGGCACATCTCTCTGGTCTCTCCATGGTGACTGTCCCTCATCTGCCAGCCTTCTGTTGACCAAGCTTGGGATCTGATGGGTAGAGGGCACATTCTCCCAGTGATTCTCACTTTATGCTTCCCTCTTTGAAGCTGGAGCATTTTGATTTCTATTATATGTGTGGAATTGGATGAATTGTATGTCCGTTATTTACTGGCTCACAGTTGAGTCAGCCTTAATATTTTAATTCTTAATGGACTAGATTCATGTTTTTTTCTCTTCGCTGAGGTATTTGGTCCAAACACAGAAAAAGAACCCTGGTCTGCTTGGGCCCAAGTCTCTAACACTTGCCCAGGCATTTAGCCAGCCCTCTTAAACCTCAACTTCTCCCTTTGGACATTTGCTGAAGGTCCTTGTAGTGTTTGCCAAGATTCCCCTTTAGGATTGAAGCACTCAGTTTAGGACATACTTTTGAACGTATATCCTGAATGTCTGTCCCTACAGTGTATCTTGTTTTTCTCCTCTCTGTGAATTCTTCAAGAATATCAACACTTGGTCTTCCAAGTAATTTCTCTTGCTTCCATCTAGGACCCACCCAAAAAATCCTCACTAATAAAATAAAATGCCAGTACATGTCAAGTGTATAATCAAAAGCAGGACTAATTAATTCTTGATTTTTCTCCTAATTTATCAAGATTCTTTTAATCTGTTCTTTCATCTCTACATAATTCTCTGGACAGGCTGTTCCTCCCCTTTCTCTTTTTTCTTCACATCAGCATCTTGAATAAAAAGAATTCTGTGAACCACAGGTTCACATAGTGCCAGTTAGATTACTGCACCTCACCCCACCTGGCCAATGTACCCAGCAGTGCACTGTCTTGTCTCTGATAGGACAATATTTCAATCAATTTGCCTTAAGGAATGTTTAAAACATGACTACATTCAGGGCTTTTTGCTTTTGTAAATGTCATCAGTTAACCATCCCATAGTAACCTGAATACACAGGAAAATAGTAACAAAAAGTCGAAATACCATGTGAACTCAAACTAATTTACTTCATCAGTAATTTGCATTAGAGTCACTGATATTCAATATGTAGAACAGAAAGTTCTTATCCAACTGGTTTAGAGCTACCAACAAGAAACGTTACACAGTTCCCAAAGCCCTAAAATCAAAGATTTCACTTGCTATTTGAGGGAGTGGTGAATATACTATATCGCTTCTCCAGTCTTGAGTTTTCTAAATGTATTGGGCCTAAAACACAGGCTAATCGGTTGCTGGTAGACACCCCCACCAAACATACACACACATGATTTTTCAGTTCCAGTTTTAGAAATGTTATGCCCAGATTAATGATATAATTATTCCACAACACTTTATGCTTCTTTGATTTACCTAGATTATCAATTAAACTTCAGTGTGAGGCTCTTTGTTCTGAGAAAGATATTTATTGGTCCATGTAAGTAAAAACTCCATGGCTGTGCTGAGTTGGACATGACAGGAGTTAGGACTCACGTTATGCCATCAGGATTCCTTTTACTTTATTGCCGGGCTCAACCTTCCTCCCTGTGATAAACTCAATCTGAGCAACAGCAGCCCTGGCCTCCATGTTTGAGGATTTTTAAGATCCTCATGTTTAAGACACAAGGCAAAAGCTGAAGCAAAAGTCCCAGAATTGGATCACATTCACGCTGGTAGGTGTGGCTTTTGTTGTGTGCCCATAACAAACCCATCTTCCAGCCGGCCACATGGAATGAGCTCATTGGTTGGGCTGTATTTGCACATGCTTGAAGACTGGAGTCCAGGGTAGCTTCTACTTCCCTGAAAAGACATGAGCAGAGGAAGATCAAGGATTCTCCAGAGGAAAAATCACAGTAGGTGCCAGAAGCATGAATGGTATCTCAACAGATAGACAAGGTCTTGCACTCCCGGAGCTCAGATGCTAGAAAGAGAAAGACACAATGAACAAAATACTTCAGTAATATAATGCCAAGCAGTGTTAAGTACTCTAAAGAAAATAAATAGGATGAACTGAGACTTAACTAGCATAACAAATCAGACCAGATAGTTAGGAAACACTTTCCCGAGAGGTAATTCTCCCTATAGGATTATATTCTGAGAAATAAGGCTTTGATTTATGTAATCCTTTAGTACATATGAATTATTTCTTTTCAGGTGATTTAGCCCAAGTGTTTCTTAAGAGTTGTTCGATTTATTGGAGACATTTCATACAGATTTTCAACAGATGCTGGCAAATGTAAATATTTTTGTTCAGTTCTTAAGGTTGTTTGCTGAGGGAGGGTTTTGTATTTTTAGATAATTGCATTTGTTTGCATGTGACCTCGGTTTGTTGCAACCAATTGTCTGACGATCTCAAATTTGTCTGAGATCAGTACAGTGAGAACCCTTTCGCTGTCTTTTCCATTTTAATTCTTTCCTTCATCTGATAATTACCATTGTCTAAAGAATTACAAAAGGGGCCACAGTATGAAAAGTCACACATGGAGATAGTTTCTAAAAACAAATTTGGGCAACTAATTTGATGATCCTGTCAAATCAGTGCCCCCGCTGAACTGGAGGCAGCCTGTTTCCAAACCACGTCTGTGGGCACAGGAGCATGGCTGCACGTGGGAGGAGACAGGCGCTTCAGTGTCAGGAGAAGGCTGAGCGTTCACAGGTCACCCAAGGACTATACGGACCACAGCTCACAAGTGTTTTCTCCTCAACACCAGAGAAAAGCCCTGTGAGATTACGACTGTCTGACCACTGCAGAGACCGAGGAACACACCAGCAGGCAATCGGTCCACCGTGAGGACAGTTGGCAAACAGGATTGAAAAAGAAGCAGCCCCTGCTGATACCTGGACTTCAGTGAACCTGTTTCCCGGATAGCAATCTGTGTAGCTTGGAGTTTATATTCCGGGTACCTAGCAGAGTTCCCGGGGCAAACTGGATACTTGTATTCGTTTTCTATTGCCATGGTAACAAATTCCCACCAAGTTAGCAGTTCAAAACAACATTCATTATCTCACAGTCGGTCAGTCCAAGGTCCAGGAACATCATGGCTCAGCCTGGTCTAAAGTGTCACCGGATATCAAGGTGTCAGTAGCTGTGGGGAGAAAGCCACTTCCAAGTTCACTCGGGTTGTTGGCCGAACTCAGTGCCCTGTCTCTGTGAGGAGGAGCTCCTGCTTGTTTGCTGGCTGCTACCGGAGGGCCATCCTCAGCCTCTCAAAGCCATGTGCATTCCCTGCTTTACTCCCAACAGTGGGTGGAGGCCCTCTCATGCCATGAATCTGTCCTGCCTCTTCCCGCGAATTTCTCTCTGACTCTCCTGCCTTTCTTGTGATTATGGTGGACCTACCAGAATAATCCAGGGCAATCTCCCTACTTTAAGCTCAGCTGATTGACCTTAGAAGGTCACCCCTCTTCCACCAAGTCTCTCTTGCCATATGTCATTCATAAATTCATGGGTTATGGAGAACACATCGTGGATATCTTTCAGGGACCCTTACTGTACAAGCCACGGCACTCACTTAATATTTTTAAAAAATGAAGAATTCATCTAAGAGCAGACACGAATAATACTGTCCCCTCCATGCAGCAATATGCCTGAAGACGGAATCTGATGGATAAGGACCTGTGTGGACATTGGAGGGAAGAGGAAAACTCATTGCACAGCCATTCTGCACCAGGCCTGGAGCTAGGTGCCCTCCCATGGGAGTCTCTGAGCTCAAGGCTTTGTGAAGCAGGCCCATGCGCCCTATGTTCCAATGAGGACACTGAGCTCAGATATGCTAGCAGCAGACCCTCTGGTTCCAAATCCACATGGTTTTTCTCTTATGCAGAGTGTCCTCTTGCTTAGACCTGTGTATGTGATGCCCACGTGCAGTCCTGGTGGAGTCCACGGACTCGGATAAGACTGCTTTGGTTCAAATCCAGGTCTGGGACTTAGGAACTGTGTGACTAAATGCTTAACCTCTTTGTGCCTCGGTTTTCTCATCTGTCAAAAATAGAGATACAGTAACTATACCCAGTTCATAGAGTTATTGGGAGGATTAAATGAGTTAATCTAAGCAAAGCCCTCAGAACTCACAGAGCATTGCTCTGTGTTAGCTGTTATCATCATTACATGTTTGAGCAATTGGATTTCAAGCACATTTGGTACCTTTCCATTTGTATTGTTTTAAATATCTTACCTCTGAATAGGTGTATCATTGCTGGATGATTTTGCATTTGCGCTGACACTTTCATTCTTATTCTTCCCCCAAAAGCCCTGTGGGATGGTAGAGGACAGCGATACCACTAAGAGAATAAATACATTTGTAATGATGACTGAGACTAAATAATAGATTGGAAAGAATATGTGTGTTTGCCGAGGGGCCAGTGTGAGGAAGAACAAAACTTCCACCAGACACGGGAAAGTTCCTCTGGGCTTGGCAGAGTGAGACACCAAGCAGAGCACGGCCAGCAGAGCTCAGAGTGACTGGAAACAGGGAGACCAGAGGCTTAGGAGCAGGGTGGGTCCCCAACCAGGCTCCAGTCCCAGCTCACCTTTCCCATATACACAGGCTGACAGGCTCCATTTGAGCAGCAGGGTGCTCGGCCTGCACTCAGAGGCAAGGGGCTTGTGTCCAGCAATGGCCTCCTTCAACAGCAGCAGACAGTGCCTGGGAGGACCAAGCAGAAGCATGCCCATCCATTACATAGCCTTAGACCCTCGCTACTCAATTTCTTTCCTCTCACTTCCTCTCCTTCTACTCCAGTGACCCCTTCCTACCTGTTGGTACCAAGATTACGAGAGCTGGGAAGACTAATCAGGCCCAGGCTGAGTATCCGGGCACTGCCTCAGCTGACCGCTGTTCTCAGTCATCTCACAAGAGGCACCAGACATGAGGTCTTTCTCTTCTTGGGACAACAGAGAGGAAGAAATCATCACCAATCTGATCTAAATGCCAAGTAATCACTTTCAACCTGAAGCAGAAACCTGAGTCTCAGGGGAAATACATTCCTAAATGCTATAGCCTCAGGCACACGAGAATTGAATCCACATGAAGACGTTCTTTCTTGCACTCACAATGAATGAATCTTTGCTCTATTGAAGGAGTGCTAAGAACAGCATTTGAAGAAAACGATATGCATGGGAAAAGGAATACTTCCCTGCTGTCAGTTGCGCATGAACGTTCATTTGATCATTCCATTCTACGATCTGTTCATAGCAACTTTTGGATCATATAGCTGAGCAGCCAGCAAGTCTCTTCCATGAATTCTATTTCCCTTTTGGGCCCTTTGCCAAGAATAACAAATTGAACTTTAACGCCAAGTCTGAAAAATTTCCCTTCACTGACTAGAGTTCGACCCTGGCCTGTTATCCTAAACTAACTGATAAAGCAATCCTTTGATGCTATCCTTTGAACAAGTTGTGCAAGCTCAAACTCAGTGAGGAAGAAAAAAAGCAGAATATGAAGAAAAGTTTGGAGCTAGCAACTAGCCTAATCCTTAATTTCAGACATAGTGTCAAACATTTCACACTTCCGGGTTGCGATAACAAGACCTACAGAACTTCAAAAGTACAGAGGATATTTTCGAGTTCATTCCTGCAGCTCACGAGAAAACCACAATGACCATACGTTACCCAACATTTTGCGAGAGCTATGATTTACATTCATACACTCCATTGTGCCCTGAATCTGGAAATAATTTCACCTGGATGTGAAAGTGAAGGCCAAAAATGAGGGAAGTGGGTAGTGCTGAATTCACCCAGAGCTGTGTTTACATTTCTGTCACTCCCGGATGCACTTGTTACAGGGTGTGGTCCTTTATATTGCAACTCTTTATTCAAATCCGCTTACCCGTCTGCTGCTTCCGTTAACCATGAGCAGTGTGGGATTATCAACCAGTTTTAGTGCAAAAGAGACGCAATAGCACCAACACCAAATAGAAATGTAGAAATAGTTTGATAATGAATATTTATTTTAAACCAAATAATTGAAATAATCACCACAGGGGAAAAAAAATAGGACTTTGTTGGACTTCCTTTCACTTATTTCATTATTTGGTTTGTCTAGATTTGAACTATATTGTGGGTGGAAGAACCACCGAAGGATTTATCTGTCACTCTACAAGTTCCTAGAGGAAGAACCACTGACATTTTGGACAAAGATGTTCAAGGAGGGTCCTGAGCCAGAGCAGGGCTGGGCACATAGCAGGGGTCCAATTTCATTAGTTAAAAAGCGATCAAATGGAAATTGGCCTCCCTAGGTTATAGCATATACTTGACTGCATAGTATGAGTTGAGTCAATGTTTGTTGACCTATGACAGTGTGGCAAAGCCTAAATTCTCTCCTAGAAAATGAATGGAGTGAAAAACAAAAAAATGGCAGCATTTATAGATAAATGTATCCAGTTAGCCTTGTACACACACACACACACACACACACACACACACACACACACACACACACAATCTCAGCAACATACCTTATCACCAGATCCCTGGAGCCATGTGGCTGGTGCCGGCTGCTTTCCTTTACACCTGTATGATGTTTTACTTTCTCCTGCATGTTTTCTGTTTGATCACATTACTTGTCCCTATTGACTCGGCCAGATTAAGAACAATAGCTGCTGTGGGTTTGGAAAGTTGAAGGCGCCTACCAGTTGAACTGGCTGTGTTCCCTGAGGTGGCAATTGACTTGGGGTGAGGGTCAGGGCTAATGGTGGCATATGGTTAAACCAAACAGTGATGAACAGCAGACAGAAACACCAGCAAACAGTTGCCACGGGGCAGGTCCAGGAAGGGATGATGAACTTTCCTAAGAAACTTGGAAACAGAGACTTGGGATCAGGCAATATTTAGACATTCAGGAAAATGGCCAAAGTGTCTGTTAGTAAAAAACAAGTCTTCATCAAAGGCCCAGGTTCACGGGAGTATGAAGAGGATGAGCAGGACAGGGAGTTGGCAAGAGCCTGGGAGAGTCCTGAACTCAAGGGCCTGGAAGTGTGGCTAGGTTAACAGAGCAGGAATTTACACACCAGGGGATTATAGTCATTTGCCAAAATTAGCATCTAACATGGAAATTGTGCCATGAACAGGAGAGAAGCCAAATCAGAAGCAAACCAGTGCTGATGCATGCCTTAGACTCACTCTCCCCCACTCCCAAGTTACAGCCTAAATGAGACTGACCAGGAGTGGACACCCAGGGTCCTTAGCACACCTTCATTCATTCACTCATTCATTTTAAAAATGACCAATCTGGTACAGGGCACTATAGAAGGCCTGCGAACTAGTGGAGATTAAGAGGACATAGCCCAACAGAGAAAGAGAAGAGAGAACTCCATTCTCCGCTCTAGGCATTCCTCAGGGAAGTGCAGAGGGGAGAAAGGCATCCGAGGGGAGGAGCTGAGAGATGTGGAAAGAAGGAAAGTAGGCAGGTCAAAACAGCTTTTTAGAGTTACACTGTGTTTTTTCCATAATTTAGGTTTCTCTTTGCATGTGCTATTCAGTAACATGATTGCTCATGAGGGTGAACTTACTTCCCACAGTAAGTTGTCCTTTCACTGTAGTGTTGATTCACATCAGACTCCAAAGACCATCGCTAGGGTTCAAGTGCACAGCCAAAACAACATTGCAGCTTTGATCCCCAAAGCTGTTTCTTCCCATACGTGCCCCGCCTCCCCATCCCTGTAACCGTATCCCCCACCCGTCCACTACTTGGACAAACCCAAAACCTAGGAGGCATCCTTGATTTCTCTCTTTGCCCCATTGTTTCTGGTCCCAATCGCCAGTGAACCCATCAGCATGTCCTATTCAAAGGCTACTTCTAAAACCTGACGCCCTTCACTTCTCTCCCTCCCTGCCGCCGCTTCCCAGCACACGCCTCTTACCTGTCCTCCTGCAGGAGCCTGCTAACTGGCCCCCTGCCTCTGCTATGTCCACTCTGCTGCGGTGATCATATCATCGCCTGCTGAAAGGCACCCAGCGGCGACCTGCCCCACCTCAAGACCTTGCCTGATGCTACCCCTTCCTACATTCTGTGCCCTCCCCTCCTCTCCCACGCTTCACTCCCCCACCCTGCTCACTACCTTGTGGCTACCTCACCCTTCTACCTGCTCCTCAGCCACCAATCCACCCCAACCTCAGGCTTCCTGGACCTGTGGTTCCTCTGCCTGAAATGTTCTCGTCCCGTCTTTACATGGCTGGTTTGTTCACATGGCTCAATTCAATCTTCCCCTCCTTAAATGTTAAGTTTCTTCCTTATTAAGTCTTAAAATGTGATTATAAAAATAGCCTTGTTACTGAATTTTAACATCCTCCTCTATTGTTTTTTATGTCCTTGTAAGAACAATGTCTATTTTCTCCAGTGAAAAATAACCCTAAAGCACAATGACCTAACAAAACTCTTCCATCTCAGCAGTATGACATTCAGGAGCTCAAGCGAAGGCATTTTAACCTTAGGTGTCGTCAGCGGGTAGCTCTGCTAATGTCCATCTGCTAGTCACTGTGGGGAGCAAGGTCACCAGCAACCCTGCTAACTGCCAACAGAACCTATCTGGTAGGCCTAAGCATTTACTGTTTTTAAATGCAGACCTCCGAAGCATCACACTAGAGTGAAACAGAGTCCTGGAGTTCAATTTTGCCTATTGCTGCATGTAGAGCAGTGACTTGCAATTTTCTGATGAGTACATGACCATAAATTAACATTTCAATGCACAGAGAAAATCACTGAGCTAGACGTACTCTTCCTAGAGTCAGGGCCACTGTGCAATGAAAGAATAGGATTTAGTTCTAGGGTGCTATGAAAGGTCTTTGGCAAAGAAGTTTCTCTCCTCATGGTAACAGTCCCTCCTTTCTTAAAGAAAATGAACTTCTGACTGACAAATCTAACATTTGGTGTCCAAGGTAATAAAATCACACCGGGGGCTTCACATCCATAATCTTTAATGCTCACAACCACTGAAAAGGTCAGCCTCAATTTTTATCCAAGGAAACTGAGGCTCAAGGACCACCCAGTGGGTAGAAGAGCCTGTGTTCAAACTCTGGCCTGCGAGCGTTAAGTCCTGACTATTTCCATTGCCAGCCTGCAGTCTCCAATGTCTTTGATTGATTAGGCCAGAAGAACTGAGGTTCACCTAACATCTTTAGAAAATAAAGCAAGACTTATAATATGAAGGAAGTGAACAGAAAAGAGAATAAAATGCAAACTGGAGAGATGATAATAAAGGAGAAAAGTGGCATAAACCCTTATTATTCTTTGAGGTAGAGAGAGTTTATTGGATTTCTAGCAAAATCCACTTTATCTTCTCCATTCTGTCAGATTGATAAACCCTCTGAAGATTTATACCATACTGTCATTGTTTTTCTGACCCATATAGTGACTGTGATCATGTTCAAACATTAAAAGGGAGGAAAATAAATGTGCATTCTCTCCAGAATGGCTCACACATATCTTCTCAGCCTGAGAAGTTAGATTCATCTGAAGAAGACATGCAAAAAACTAGGTCTGCTTAAACAGAAAAGGGCTCAAGTCAGCTCCCCGGCAGCTGCTGTATTGAGCAAAGCTGCCTGTAATACTAGATGTGATTCAACATCTCTTTTTTTGATAAGAAGCCAGCCAAATGTTTCCTAATTTCTAACTTTGTCCCCTTGTTGGATACCAAAGGGGAACTAAGAGGACCTTCCAAGTTATCTTCTGTTGAGCATGTCACTCAAGATTCTTCCTTGCCAGACCTTCAGCAGTTGGAGAAAAAGGTCTCTAGGTGAATTGTCAGAGAATAAATCACTTCGAACTGAAAAGAACTTGATTCTCGCAGCACTCAGGGGCTTCTGGGAAATCCTTTTTGTTTTTTTATTAAGTAAGGTGCTGATATTGTCATTTTTAATGGCATGACAAAAAAGATTCTCTCTTGCTGAGTGAAAGTACTAATTAGCTGGAAGGAAATTCTGTCATTTACACAAAAGAATCACAAGGATATTTCATTTTGAAAAGCATAGTTTTGCCTACTAATTTCGTATGAAATCCTCGTGTGTCACTTTAAGAGCAAATAGCCTTTGCGTCCCATCCACAGATAAGAAACTCAAGCAGAGATGTATAAAATGACTTTATTGCCTGGTAAATTCTAGGTCTCTGAGACCAAGCCAGACTATAGGTCAGCAAGCTCTTAAAAATCAAATTTCTTTCATTTGGTATGTTTTACAGCTGTAAATTTTTTTAAGATTACTGTTTTGTTTAAATCCTCTTCAGTATATCTGACTAGAAATGACCTCATGGCTCCCTTTATTTTTCTTTTTGTCTTGAATTTCACAAGGTAAATTTTGCTTTCTGATCGTCATCTCAGATTTCAAATTGTAAAGTTTTCTGGACCTTCCCAAGGATAAGAAATGCTTGTGAGGGAGCAGGTGGGCACCGTCACGGCTGCTTTGGAAGGAGGCTGAATGCCAGGTAAGCCTGTGGGCGTCTCCAGTCCCGGGCCTCTCCTCTGATTGCTGTGCTCTCACAGCCTTGCTGCCTTTGGAACTTGGAGGACTTGCTCTGAGACATCCTGCCAGAGTTTAAGAACAGTCACATGGAAGGCTCTAGAAATTGACCACTAATTGAATGGGAGAAGAAATTTTAAAAAAACAACTTCACCATTCTGTCAACTGTCAAGTCACTGACATGGGCATCTGCGGAAGAGGCTCAGAGACCCCTTGAAATGAACAATTTCATCTCATAACAACACTTTCAGAGTGTGGCCGTTGTGAGTCATCTGCATTAAAGTCACCTGCAGTGGGGGCTCTGGCAGGGGTGACACACAGGGAGGAAACAGTGGTACTAAAAATGCAGATTCCTTCCCCTTCCCTCCCAGGAGGAATGAACCAGAATGTCCATTTCCCAGGGTGATTCTTGCACGTTGCCATTTCTAAAAACAGCTGTTTTAAGAGGTTAATCATCCTACTCAAGGAAGTTCCATCTTGGATTGAAATGAAGGGCACAGTCTAAGACATTTCTTGGCCACTGTGACAATACTTCTGTTCCAGCTTTATTGAAGTATAATTAACATGTAACATTCTGTAAATTTAAGGTGTATATTTAATGATCGGATACATATATATATTATGAAATTGTTACCACAATAAGGTTAGTTAACCCCTCACCATCTCACATAATTACCTTTCTGTGTGTGTGTGATGAGAACATTTAAGATTTACCCTCTTAACCAACATCTTCCCATCTCCCGCAACCTCCAGTCCCTGGCAACACCATGCTACTCTCTGTTTCTATGAGTTTGGCTTTTTTTTGCAGATCCCATGTATAAGATCATATAGCTTTTGTCTTTCTCTGTATGACTTACTTCACTTAGCCTAATGCCCTCAGGGTCCACCCATATTGTCACAAATGGCAGGATTTCCATCTTCTTATGGCTATATCATATTCCTTATATATATTATAATAAATAATATTGTAGATATAATATAATAATATATTTATATTTGTGAATGTAATATGTTTAACATATATAATATTTAACATGTGTTGTATATATGACATTTTCTTTATCCATTCATCTATCAGTGGATACTTAGGTTGTTTTCGTGTATTGGCTGTTGTGAATAATTCTGCGATGAACATGGGCATACAGATCTCTCTTTGTGACAGTGATTTCATTTCCTTTGGCTATATACCCAGAAGTGGGATTGCAAGGTCATAGAGTAGTTCTTTTTTTAATTTTTTTATGACTCTCCATACTTTTTTCCATAGTGGTTTTATACCAGTTAACAAGTCACAATATTCTTTAAAGCATTAAAATATTAGAAAATTTTGGACGATGATTGGTTTGGTGGTACAAAAATAGGTATCCTTGTTTCAGTTATCTAACCCTTTGTTTTATTACTGTGATAGAAACACACAAGCTTGTGCTTTTTAAATGTGACTTATTAACACAACATCTAGTCTGGTTATGCTTATATATGGCTTTACCTAAGGCTTTTGCTTCTTCAAAAACTTGGGTTGATGGGAATTTTGTTTTGTCAATTAGTTGACAGATTGGTTAACATCCATGTTTTCCACATTACAGCTACTCCTAGATACTGGAAACGATTTATTATTAAATTGTACCATGACTTCATTTCTCACACCAGTATGGTCTGTTTACTTATCAACTGGAATTTACCTGCAGTTATTTTAATTTATTTAGCTGTTATTTCTAACACAAATGAGGGCTTTTTAAAAATTGTTATCCAGACATTTAACTAAAAAGAAGAGAAATCAAAGGAGAAAGGAAGATAAAGCTGATTTTCTGTGAGAGGAATCAGGTTGGTATATATCACAGTAGAGGGAAACAGGACTAGAAGATGTGACCTGCTTCCTGGTCTGGGTCTAACCCCAGTGGTGGAGGAAGGAGGGTTAGCCTAGCTGATGGGTTTCTAGAAGCCTGAAGGAAAAAATCTCTTCCACGAGGTCATAAGGGATGTCAAAAGGGGTCAAAATCAAAAACTGCAAGGCACAGCATCCAATCAGCCACGGAGTTCTGCAACGGAGGGTGCTGCCCAGGAAGAGGGCACCCAAGAAGTGGAAGGTGGAGTACAGGTGGGGTGAAGCAGGAAGGGCTTGGCCTCGTCAGTGGAAATTCAGCACTGGTTCTGATGCGCTCACTGCTACATGGGTGATGGAAGAGCCAGCCGTATGTCAGGGAGATGGACGGCAAGACTGCAGCGAGTTCTCAGGGGATATTTTCAAACTACAGGTCTCTGCCCATTTGAGGATCATAAAATAAATTATGGCAAAATATAGCAAAAGGTTTTCGCTGTTCTCATGAAATAATAGGATGTCACAGAATAAATAGAACAAAACAGAATAGAGTATATTGCACAGAGTAAGGAAAATAATATTCTGGGAAACTGGCTTATATATCATTCTATAATATATTTGGTATTCCTTAGTACACACCAAGGTCAAAAAATGTTTGAGAAACAAACTAGTTTTCCAGATAGACCCCACCTGCCCTCATCCCGATCATGATGGGCACTGAACAGGCCACTTTTAGCTATAGTTAGGCCTGCATCCTGAGTTTGTCTTGGCTCAGTGTTTGCTCCGCACCAGCCTCCTCCACGCATGGGAATAGAATTGCTGCCTTCAGCCTAGTCAAGGTAAGCTTCCTGGGAATCCACAGAGCTTCCGTCTTTCCTGGGACCTCATCACACGCCAAGTTCTTCAAGTAGGTTTCACTCCTAATTGGCCCTCAAATTCCTAGCTAGTCCTGCAAACCTGTTCTTAAAGTCTAGGGCACTCAGTGAGAGCTCGAACAACCTGCCTAATAACTGCTTAGGACATCTTCCCAAGGATGCAGACCCAGCTGTTTTACCCACGTATGAGCTGGAGTCCTGCGTTCACCCATAACCTCCCCTCCTGGAATTCAGACTATCCCTACTGCTAGAAAATCTGGTTACTGGTACCCCGCAGGGCAGCCTCAACCCACCTCTCGGCTGGATCTGTGGCTCATGAAGACTCATCCAGAGCTGAGCGCAGAGATTCACCAAGATGAGTGGTTCTCCAAGTGCGGCCCAAGATGGGCAGCATCAACATCACATGGAAACTGGCAAGAATCGCACACATTTGGGCCCACCATAGACCTGCTGAATCAGAAACTGGCGAGGAGACTGAGCCACCTGGGTTTTAACAAGCCTTCCACGTGAATCTGGTGCGTGGTACAGCTGGAGAACCACTGATCTAGGACAAAGCGAAACATGCTAGAAAAATTTAATGATGCCTGATTTAAAAAACAAAACATCTTATTGCTTCTATTCCCTCACATGGACTGTGATGGGGCTATGCCCAAGTGAAATGCATTCATGTATTAGCTCTTTAATACATTGCAACAGACAATTTCCCACTACAGCCTTTGTTCTTACCGCTTAACTCGACTAAAGTACAAGGACTTTTAAGTAGACCTGACTGAATAAAAATGGAGAAGATAATAACAGAATTGTTTTTGAGGTTTACAAGTTTCCAGAAAACGAAAAAAAAGTTTTCACTTGTTAAACTGCACTTGTTAAATTTCCTTATTCCAGTTGGGACTGTCAGCAAAAGAGATACGCATCTCAGGAGGCCTCTTTTTTTCTCATGAAAACACAAACCAGTGTTTTTGTTTTGTTTTGCTTTATGATTTGTCCTCCTTTACACTTCAAAGGTTCAGATGAAACTCCAGACGTTAGTTCCTTATCCCAAATGCGCATTTTTCAGTTTGCCCATCGGCCATTTTCTTTAAGTCCAGATTACTGCTGACCTGTACAGTAATTCACATGGAAGCACCTTGAGAAGACAGCATTATGTAGAGACAAAGTTTCTCAATATTTTTGGTCTATGATCCATTTATGAGCTTTCTAGTAAAGACACAGCTCCTTAGCATCTTCGGCACACTCCCTTGTTAACCCTTAGCCTTCCAAACCCCAGCACAGATGCATACACTGATTTTTACACCCTTCCCCATATATCCAGCATCTCTAGATTAGAAACACTGATTAGGCAGACAGAGGAAACTAAGAACCAACGAGTAGAAATAAACATGGAGTTGGGTACATACCTCCTGATCCACTTCTGTCAATGACTAGCTGTAGCAGGTATGATTTTTCTAGTCTGTCCAGCACCCCTTCTTCGGGGGACTGACCCCCCCACCATTCCATGGAAGCCTCCTGAGACCTTGTAGTGCAGGTGGAATGATACCATCTTCCTGCTGAAGGAGTGGATGGCTTAGGCGAGGTGACCCACAGAGCCACCCCCATCTCTCTGGGTGCAGTGATTAAATCAGGAATGGGCCCTTTTCCCAAGCTGAGCCAGTCATAATGTTCCAGGATTCTTGTTGTGAGAGGCAGCTGCTCTTACTCTATAACCGTGAACACTGAAGGTCACAGGCATCTGGAACACCAAGGGGCTAGCACGCCACCTCCTGAGAAAAGGACAAGAGGGAAGCCAAGCAGAAAGGAGTGTATCTTAGAGACCCAGAGCCACCTACACCCCAAGTCAAGTACACCTCGGCCTCTCAAGTTACCTTTGTCAGTCGATTATCCTTTCTATAAAATCTAGCTCGTGTTGGGTTTTCATCATTTGCAATCAGGAGTGTCAAACAGTTTGCTGAATATCTCCATAAACTGGTTTTCTAATTTACTCAATAAATGGGAAAATCATTCCCAATGGCCTTTTCCCAGATGTGCTAAAACATATTCTCTTCCCTAACTTGGATAGCTTATTTTCTATTAGATCATGCCAATGTATCTATTCTTGAACCAGTTTTCTTTTACTTAAATGAAATCAAATCTATCCAACCTCGATTTTCTGTGAAGATTAATTAAATCACAACATATAGCTGCTATGAAAAACAAAGTCCTCCCTTCTGACTGATGCAAAACAAAACACCTATGCTTAGACACCGCAGTCTGCCAGTACAGCTGTGTGAGCTTCACTGTCTTCTTGCCATTAACCTTGTTTTGTAACTGATACGTCAACCCTTATTTGGTTCTGGTGAGGGTGCAAACAAAGACCTCAAGCAAAATGCCTTGACAATATTTGCTGACATATTATGAGCAGTCCCATTGTAGAAAACTGAAGCATCGGCAGCCCTGATAAACCCAGATGAACACAAGGAAAGGTTTCATGGCTCTATAAACAGTTTTTATATATAAATGTCACATGAAAGGCAGTGGGATTAAAGCTTTATGCCGTGGGGCTGTCTGGAATACATCACCCAGGCTATGCTGCTCCTCTGGCAATAGATGTCCTGGCCTCACTGTTTGTTTAAACTGTATCTCGCTTTCTTAAAACTCTACGCTGTCAAAATGGTTCTTTGTTCTTAGTGTATATACGTGTAGAATTGGATTAAAAAGAACTGGAGCCATTTTATTTCGTTAATAAAAAACGGAAAGACTAGAGGCAAGTAGGAGAAACTGCTAACAAAGTCTACCTCCAGGTTAGGAACACAAGTGCTTTTATATACAAAAAAAGTACTTGCAAACTACTGGTTACACCAGGTTACCACCCATAAATAACAAAACTCCCAAAGGATTTGGGAATTTATTTTCTGTCCTAAGAGTAGTACTTAATGACTGAAAAATGTTCTCGTCGAGTATCATTACTTTGATCCCAGCAATGAAAAGTAAACCACGTTGACACGAGAATATTTGAAAACAGCTCAAAACATCAAAGTTGCAAAACTTAGAATCTACCCCCAAACCTGTTGGAGTAATACAAAGCCTCAATTTACCATTTGTTAAACAGTTTCTTCACCTTTCAGATGGGAATTCAGGGGAAGGGACTTGTACTAGCACAGGGAGGCATGCTGTAGAAGGCCAATCAATATAGAACTAACGCATGCAGGGGAAGGTATACATAGAAACTGCAATTATTTTGCAGATAATTTGGGTTTTGTTATTTTAGTATTATTTATCATTTTATTATTGCTTTGCCACTGAATAATGCCAAGAAAGAATATTTTTGTAGCATAAAAGCAATAACTTTATTCATGTATGCGTATCTCAATCAACACTAATGTTGCTAACACAATGCCTACTCTAGAAATGCAATAATTATACATCAAAAGGAATTTTTCAGAAAAACTTTCTATTCATACCCTTTAATAGGTCAGTTATTGGACAATATTATTCATTCATGGAATCTGACATTATAGTGCCCTAAAATATATTGTTCTCAGCACAGCCTGTTTCCAAGAGATGTTAAGATTCAAATATTACAAATCTCTTATAGATTATTAACAATCTCAAAGAAAATGTCCTAACCTTACATTAGAATATGGACAAATAAGCATATTTAAACATTTAAGTGTTTTCCGTTAAAACATATTATTTAAGGTAAATACCATTTTTATGATTCCCCAAAGTAAACAGGCTTTTTAATCTAATGGACCAATTAGCAATCATAATACCTAATTCAATAGGGACTTAGTATAACATCATAATTTATACTTATTGTTTTTACATTTTTATAATCAACCTATAGACATAGGTAAAGTATGAGCTTCATCACATTTACACAACAGAAAATAAATGATAAAAGCCTGAATAGTATAAAAGGAAAGAGAACTACCAGAGCCAGCAGTCAGTTGGAAGAGAAAAGGCTGACTGACGTATAGGGGGCTGACTTCCTCAGCCACTGTACTGGAGAGTCAAAGAAATACCACCTACAATTGAGGAATCAAACATAGAGATATAAGTATACAATGGCCTGAATGTTTATGTTCCCCCAAAGGTCATATGTTGAAAACCTACTGATTAAGGTGATGGTATTTGGAGGAGGGACATTTAGGAGGTGGTTAGGTCATGAGGGTGGAGCCCTCAGGAATGGGATTAGTGCCCTTATAAAGGAGCCCTCAGAGGACTCTCTCTTCTCTTTCCATTATGTGAGGATATAAGAAATCAGCAGTCTGCCGCCCAGAAGAGGATCTTTACTGGAATTTGACCACAGTAATACCCTGATCTGAGACTTTCCAGCCTCCAGAACTGTAAGAAATAAATTTCAGTTGTATGTAAACCACTCATCTATGGTATTTTGTTATAGCAGCCTGAACAGGCTAACACAAAGCAGAGGTACCTAGGTTATCATAAGCTAAATAGAACATGACTTACAAAGCAAGGGGTAAAAGCGTGGGAATAAGTAAAACAATTCTTTCACCTGTAAGAGCAGAGATCAGTACTGATATATTTGATGAAAAAAGAGAGGTATAAATATATTATTTTTGTGTTACCAGGAAACCAGCAGAAAAATAAAGCCAGGAATGGTTAATTCCAAGTCTTCATCTTACTTGGTCTATGAGGAACTTTGACGAAGCAAAGGATCCAACTAAAGAAAATCGAGAGTTCTACAAAATTGAGGATAAAAAGGTCTTTATCACAACTGAAAATGGGCCACGTGTGTTGAACTATATCATAGTTCAAAGGTTTTGGATTGCTGGTCCTAATTTTTACTGATAAAAGACAAGAAAGGGCAAATTAACCTCTCTCATTGTTAAAATTATTGGGGTTTTTTTTAATAACATTAGCACATCAATCCCATTTTTAACTTCATCAATTTTGGTGGTTTGGGAACAAAAGTTATGAAACTAAAGAAAAGCCAAGGCATAACAGACCCATTTTTAGACAACTTTAATTTGGGGCTTGTTTTTCAATACTGTCTCTTCAGTCTCCAAGCTTCCACTAGAAGTGTTGTTATTTCATCTGTCTCTAATTCTGAACTTCCTGCTCTGAATTTATTGCCTGATATTTATCATATGCCTTGTGAATTCTCCCTGCATTACTGTTACTCGCCTTTCATTGTTATAAACCTTTGTGTGTTCATAGTTCACTAATGGAGGCAATAATCTCAATGCATGTCTGGCAGGAAAGGGAAATATAGGACATTTCATTCTCATTTACATACCACATTATTAGAATTTCTATTTCTTTATTGTGCATTGTCTCAGGGCCTGTTTTCACATGGTAGATATCTAGGTTTTAGTCACTTAGACATTTTGAGTATATAAAAGAAAATGTTCTTTGTTTAGAATTTTAACTATTTTTTAAATGAACAAACATCAGCTGTACTTGCATATCATTAATTATTACAGTCTATTTTGTATTCTACAAGCCACACCAACGATTATTTTCAAAACATGCCTTTCTCTCTAGACTTAATTACTGGCACTGATATATATATATATATCGGGGCTGCTCTAGGACACACTCGGAAGCTCTCTAAGACACAGCTGGAAATGTGTTGGTGTCACCATTTGACAGCTTTCAAGGTTTTTTTTTAATGGTATTACAGCCCAACATTTACTTCTGATCTTTAATCCTCAGAGCAAAGGCTGCAGTAAAAGGCCCCACCTTGGTGGGGTGCCTGTGCTTTACCCACACTCTCAGGTTATGTCTTCATTTAAGAATCTCTTACTGAATGGAAAGATAGTTGAGAAACTCATTTTTCCCTACACTGGAAGATTCTGGGTTCTCTCTAGTCCCTCTATTCCAAATTCTATTTCTAAATTTCTAATTCTAAAAAACCAGCCTGTTATTTTCCAAGCTCATCATATGCAACTAAAAGAAGCCAGCTAATACATCAGCATTCTAATAGAAACCATCTTGCCCAAGTCCAGAAGTTCACTGGTTACATTTCTATCTTCTAGTTTACCACAAAAGATCCTTATACCAAATGCTTCATAAGTCACCACTTCTTCAGAATTTTATGATAGTTTCTTCAACATTTTTCCAACCTACACTCACCACACAGTCCCACGTATTTCAGGTTTTTCTTACAGCTGTCACAGCATTTATTAATACAAACCCCTGCATAGGTTTGCTATTGCTACAAAAATGTTGCACAACAAACAACTATGAAGTCTCCGTGGTATGCAGTAATAAACGTTTATTCAGCTCACATGTCTGGATTGGCTGGGGATCTGCTGATCTAGGCTGGGGCAGCTCGGCTGGGTGGCTCTGCACCATGTGTCTCTCATCCTCATTCTGGAACCTCTGGACTAATCTGCGGATGTTCTTTTCATGACAACAGCAGAATGCAAGAGCCCAGGACCTCCCATGCAAGAGCATTTCCAGGCTTTGTTGAATCATGCCTGCTAATATTCCATTAACCAAAGCAAATCATATTCTAAACTCAAAATCAAGGGGTGGGGAAGTATTCCCTGCCTACTCTGAAGCCAAAGACAATCACATGGCCAAGTTCAGTATTAATGGAGTGGGGAAAATATACCTCTTTCACAGAAGTGAGTAAACAGAGGACTCTATCTGATAGTTAAATCTGCCATAAGAAAAATCTTGTTTCTCCTTTTTATTTCCTTCATCATCTATATATAAGTTAGGAACCTTCAGCTATAAGCAATTAAAATCAATCTGGCTAATCTAATCAGAAAAGGAACTGATTGGAAGGGTGCAGAGAAATTCATAAAATCAAAGAAAAATCTGATCCTAGAGTCGTCTGGAGGGATTAAGGCCAGGAAGTCTCCAAAGGTCTAGGCAGAATCTCTTTGGGGTTCTTCATGGAGTGGGGGTATTTTTCCCATCCTTATGTCGCTCAGCTGAAGATCCAAATCCCCAAGGCAAAGCCTGGCTGAAAGACCCTGCTCAGCCCTGGCCAGCGACGGGCCGGAGGGCTGCTCCAGCCAACCTCCACAGGACAGGGAGGACTTGGTCCTCACAGGAAGAGCAGTGTTTTGTTTTCAGAAGTAAGGGGGCTGCATGCTGAGAAGACAAGATGAACGGTGTGTGCACCAGTTACCGTGTAAGCCAATCTATTAGAACTTTAAAGATGTGAAACCTGTCAAAAACAGCACGTTGTACCAACCCACTTAAACAGGTTTATCTGATAAAAACTTGAACAAAGAAATAAATCTATATAAATCTAGTCAACATTGTACATCCAAGGCCTTGGAATCAGAAGATTTGGGCTAAAGTTCCAGGCCTGCTATTCACTACTGACATGACCTTTGGCACAGTCACTTAGTTGCAATCTCTTCATTTACTAAAAAAATATGTCTTACCCCATTTCTGTAGGTTGTTGTGAAGTTCAAATGAATTAATATACACAAATGCTTTAAAAACTATAAAGGGACTCCCATGTGACAGCAAGGCTTATGTGCTCAATGACACAGGTACCAGTTTAAAATTTCTTACAATGACCAAGCCTCATCATCACAACCTCCAAAACCTACAAATGCTTGCAGGTCAGAAAAACTGTTCCCATTTCAGTAAACTATTTCCTACCATTGGAAGAAAATGCTCTGAAAATGACGGGCCTTAAGACTGAAGAAGGGGAGATAGTTGTTTTAGTACCAGGCAACTTGGGACATGGTTTTAATGAGGCTCTAGGCTGGGGTCTCTTACTACTTAGGTCAATATTCCATCATTCCTGCAAGTGACCAGGTTAAGGAAATATTCAATACTCCCCCAAGGTGAGATGAAAGAAGTGGGTCAAAGAGAGAGAGACAAACAGAAAGAGAAAGAAATGCTTCTTTGCTTTGAAGACTCAGCTCAGATGGCCCAGCGGAGAGGCATGACTATGTGTCTACAAGACACAGTATCTGCATCATTTAATTCCATTCTCCATACTTTCCACCCCTTGGGATGTTTGCCATTGGAAAAGGATTGCAAAGGGAACAGAAAATAGAAGAACACCTAAATAGCCTTCATGTGGCCAGATGAGGAAGCATAAAGAATTAAGAGTAGTGGCTCAGCCACGCAGCCCTTAAAAGCTTCACTCCTGCTGGGGGATCTGGCCTCATTGCCAAGAGCAGCTAACAGTTCGTGACTGGGTGCACAGTATACCAAAGGAAGGAAGGTTAGTACCCTGCAGGTCCCACACAGAAGCAGGGGGCATCTTTGAATGCATCCTTGAATGTCATGGAGTGCCAGGCCAGGCATGCCCACACTGGCACAGAGAAGCATTCAGTCTCCATTGGTTAAAGATGGTAACATGTGTCATTGTTCCTTAATGAATGGTTGGCTCACTCCTGTGCTACCACACAGTCAGGCCCTGGTTTATGTCCTACCTTGTCACTAATCTCACTGTTCTTCTACTCCAACAGCGAAATAATATTTCTGAAACATTATTTTATTTAATGTTACCTCATGGTAAATCCAACCTCTGACCCCCACAGAGAACAGCCCCAGCACCCCTGGGAACTGTCACAGACTCTCCTGGCAATGGTGGTTCCAAGAATTAACTTCATTAAGAGATAATACTAATCCCTCTGAGCTAGACATCATGGTTCAGGGTTGCCTATGAAGAAAATAGAGGAAATCAAGAGAGGGAAGAATTTCTCCAAGGGTTCAAAAATTATCCTGAGCTAAGAAAAACAAAGAAATGAAAGCAAAGTCCTGAATGGGTCTCAGAAAGAACCCCCCCAATCCACACCCACATAGACACACATATGCAAACAGACACATGCACAGGTATACGGGACACAGTCTCTGCCCGTTACCTGTTCTGCTTCTCGGGCAGAGGCTCATGGGCTATGTCCAAGCCCATGGGGTCCTGAGAAGTCTCACTGAAATCCCCATAACCCAGTAGGGCATCAAGCTGATAGACTTTTAGTCTCTACGCTCAAAGGGACCCATAAGAAAGAAATAAAAAAGGGGGGGCTATCACAGCTGTAAAGAACCAACCAATGAAGCCTATGGCAACCTCAGAGTACACCCCACTGAACAGGTGACAAATGAATTGATCATCCCTCATCCCCAACCTTGCTGTTGCACCAGGAAGGACAGTGAAACTCCAAATTGTTTGTGATGAAGTTTCCACCATATCAGCAGAATGGAAATGGACATAGGAATTGCATTGGTTTATAGGGAAAATAGTCATGTTTTGTATGCTCTAAGTGGCGGCCTAAAATCCATACTAGATGTCTGTGCACATTTTTGTCTTCCCAGTTGAACTGACAGCTTCTAAAAGACACCAAAGAGATCTCCTTCCCTCTTAATGTTCACTTTTGTTACCTACATCTTGTTAAAACACAGATTCTGATTTGATAAAGCCAGGGTGGGGCCCAAGATTCCTCATTTCTACCAAGTTCTTAGATGCTGTTGGTCATAAGTAGCAAGGCCACCGAGATTCATAATGAGCTACACGTTTTAATAGATGCCAGATGAAGGGAGAAACAAAAAAACAGGAAATGATGACTAAATAATTTGAAGAATTATGGGTGTGGGCTGATTCGATTCATCTTTCACATTTTTACTTCTTGGCTTAAAATAGGAGAGATGAAAGGTACACATATGTCAAACGAATTCATGGGGACATGCTCAGATTATCAATTTTTCTTCCAATTAGTACTATTCCTTCATTCTATGAACACTTATTCAGTATGCAAGGAAACAACACAGAGGTGTGGACAAAATGCCCACTCTTGTGGTATTTGCATCCTAATTAGGTTTATTAATTTTCTGACTATTGGCTAAAGTTTTGGGTACATCTTAACTCATTTGAGCCGTAAAAGAACTAGACAAATGGAATATTATTCAGCCACAAGAAGAAAACAAATCCTACCATTTGCAACAACATGGATGGAACTAGAGAGTATTATGCTCAGTGAAATAAGTCAGGCAGAGAAAGACAAGTATCACATGATTTCCCTCATCTGTGGAGTGTAACAACAAAGCAAAAACTGAAGGAACAAAACAGCAGCAGACTCACAGAACCCGAGAAAGGACTAACAGTTACCAAAAGGAAAGGGAGTGGAGAGGATGGGTGGGAAGGGAGGGATAAGAGGAAAAAGGGGGCATTACAATTAGCACACATAATGTAGGGGGGCACAGGGAAGGCAGTATAGCACAGAGAAGACAAGTAGTGACTCTATAGAATCTTACTACACTGGTGGATGGTGACTGTAATGGGGTATATGGTGGGAACTTGATAATAGCAGGGGATGTAGTAACTAAAATGTTGCTCATGTGAAACCTGAGCATAAGACTGTATATCAATGACACCTTAATAAAAATTTCTTTAAGAAAAGAACTAGACAAATGAAAATACTGAGGGCCAGAGTAATAAAGGGCTGGCCTAATGCCAGACAGCCAATAACAGGCAAGGTGAGGATTTGAGCCTGATTTTCATGTTCTGTCCTCTTTCTAATATCCCAGGGAACAAAATTTACCATTGAGATATTATTAGAAGTGATTATTAGGCTTTTCAACCAGGCCACAGAACCTTAATGCTAGGTGAGAAATAGCAAAAGAGGATCTCACCTTTTTAGTCAAAAAGATCATTTTTATTTACTAAAAAGACATTCAAATCAGGAGGCATCTGATTCCCATTTGGATAATAGACAGTAAGCGCATATGTTTAAATATCCATCTTTATTTTAAATTCTTTGTGGATTTATTGGCCTTTCATGAAAGTCAAAGTTATGGTCTCAGTGGTTATTACCATATCACTGAGGATATTACCAGTCCTCGGAGAGCCAACTTCTAGCAGAATGAGGATGTATATAAAGAATTAATTACCCTCGTAGTTCATGCATCTTCTTCTTGCAAAGGAATTTCTCCCCCAACTTGACAAAGTAAATTGTAGTAAGTTCTTTTGAAGTAAAATTGATTGTGTTGGTTTTCACAGAAAATTCTTAGGACTGGCATTAGGCTGCCCAGGGGCTTGGCAAGCTATCAGGGAGCTTGCCTGGGTGAGAAACACAGGTGGACAGATGAACAGCACCACACCTGACACCCTCATTAAATTTTGAGTTGCATGGTGAAGAGACACCATGTAATTTCCTCCTGCTATACTCGGAGACTCCTCTTACTTAGGTAGTTCTTCAACATAATATGCTTAATTTAGCTAACACAGTGCCCCAATTAGCTTCTAATAGACGGCGGTAAATAAATGCACAAGTGAAATGCATTCTACAGAGTGCATACAAATTCAATTCACATTATAATTGCTTCAAGATAGTATCGGTGGGGTTCATTTGGGGTGGCTGTCCCAAGGTAGGGATAACCTTGGTATAACCAGAGTAACCGTGGTTTGCCCTGGTTCACCACTGTTGAGCCAACACAATCACTAATAGCTTCTCTTTTTTGCTTCACATTTGCTTCTATTTGGACAACAAATTCAATGGTCACTTTATTTCTAACTGACTCTCATGTCTGCACAAACTTCACTGCTTGCCAGTTTTTCAGATTGTGCTGGGAATCCTGCCACCGAGAGAGAGGAGAGTGATGAGAGTAGAACCGAGTGTCTGCTGATTAGGGAAATCACAGGGTAAATCAGTAGTAATGCCACCACCCCCTTAGACCGTCCTTATGAATACCTGAGAAGATTTATGCATTCTCTTAAATTGTTTAACTGATTTCTTACTCAGGGCAAATACTGTCATTATTACCACATGATAAATGATGAAATAAAGAAAACCTAGTTAAAAAGTATCTATCTACCTGCTTGATGATGAGCATATCATAGGTGGTTGGGCATAAAAATATCTAAAAAATAAAATATATGGCTCTATCTTCAAGGAATTTAGAATCTATTGTGGGAAATCACACGGAAAAAAGTAAGTAGTAAATGATAGATACAGACTAATACTATGTCTAAGTGTTGAAAGCTCTCTCAAGGTTACATAATAAATATGTTTCAGAGTTAAAAATGGAGGGAGTAGATGGAAAATAAACATTTATCAAGCACATGGTATAGGTCAGTATGAACTAGCTGTGGGTTTATTTCACTTAATTCTCATTACAAGTCCCAGAAAGGCAATAGGATTTCTTTTACAGACAAAGCAACAGACCCTGAGAAGTTAAGTAACTTGCCTGAGGTCACACAGTGCCCACACTGGATCTACTGAAGCCAAAAATGGTGTTCTCTCCCCTGTACTATATGAATTGCCCTCCTCTTCCATAGCCCAAGGCAGAAATTGGCCTATCTTAAGAATCCTACGGGTGTCTAAACTCAGAGGAAATATATTCAAAAGTGTACAAAATACCATACAGGAAAAAAACAAGAAAAAAATGTAAATGAGACACATGTTTTTTAAACTCTACAGAAATGAAAGACCATATCTACTCTTCCAAAAGTCAGTTCCGATGAAGTTGGGTAATTAGGAGGGAAGAAAAGGATTGTGTAAAAACACATACTGATCCGAAAAATTATCTGTGGAGCTGCTCACTGTGACTCCCTCACAGAATGTATTAGTCTCTTCTTGCTGTTCTAATGCTGATTATAACACAGTCCCCTATTCTGTGCTGTCATCACTGCGTAGCAGGGAAGGCAATTGCTGAGCTGGGGAGGAAAACTTCAAAGCATTCAAAACAGGAGAGCTTTTGTCCTGCTATGGATTCAGTGCACCCTCAATTGATCAAATACTTTGGGGTTACAAAGCAAGGTGCTGGATGAAGGAAGCAGAGCTTGGAGGGGAGAGGAAGACCTGATTCCTGACCTCGAGTATGTTACAGTCCAGTCGGAAAATGGGCAAGTGTACCCACAAGATTGTAAGTCATATGTGATGAGCTGAAGTAGAGCAAAAGAAAAGACCTAGGAAGACGCTAGCGTCAAGTGATAAAGAACTAACAGCCCTCTCTCTCCATAGGTGAGCTTCAACTAACTTACTGCTAAAAGGGGGTTCGTACAAATAACACATGGATCACTTAGACGTGGAATCATGGAACTCATAAAAACCGAGTAGAAAAGTGTTTGCCAGGGGCCAGGGGTGGGGAAAATAGAGAAAGATTGGTAAAAGGGTGCACATTTCCCATTGTAAGATGAATATTGTCTGAGGCTGTAATGTATAACATGGTGACTATAGTTGATAATCTGTATTGTATAAGTGAAATTTGCTGAGAGAACTTCACTCACCAAAAAAAGGAGGGGAGGGGAATATGCGAGGTGATGAATGTGTTAACTTCATGTGTTAATACATCCTATCACAATGCATGTGTGTATTAAATCAAAACGCTTTGAAAAATCTTACGATTTTGTCAATTTTATGTCAAGAAAGCTGGAAAAAAGGGGGACTCAATACGTTCCATGGCTTCCTTGCTGGTTCATTATAAAGACGTAATGTTTTAAAAATAAAATTGTTGAAAAAGTGTTTTGAAAACTTCTTTTCAGTATACAAATGAAAGTAACACTGGAAGCGAAAAATGAGGCCCCTTTTGTTTACTGCAAACACACACTGTGCAGCTACATCTGGGTCAGGCAGGTTTGTGTGCACCTGAGGAGAACTAACTGCAGGTGTGACTGATTCTCCTGCTCTTCCCCTGTCCGCAGACTGCGGCCTGGCCTCCCTCCCTGTCTCCCCCTCCAGGCCAGCCCAGGCCCCTCTGCTGCTCATGCTCAGCTGTCTCTTAATGATCTCATGCACAGTCATGGCTTCAGCTCTCTGTTGACCCAAAGTCATGCCTCCAGCCCAGACATTTCTGAGCTCCAGGCTCATGTATCTGCCTGCAGAGTGGAGATTTCCACTTGGATGTCTCTAAGACTGTGCAAAATGAACTCCCTGTCTTCCAAAGTTCGCACTTGCACTCCTTGTTCTCACTCTTGGTGAATACCAGTTGTCACCTACTGTTACCAAGCCATAACCTGGCTATCTACCCAGCATGCCTCTTCCCTTCCTCCGTCCCTCCAGCACTTTATCCTTCACTTTGCTTGCTTAAACTACAATGTAAGAGGCAAGGAAATTGGAAGATACAGCCTCTTACACGCTTACTTGTTATGTTCCCACAGGGTCGGATGTTGTTCCTCTCTGAGTCAGGCATTCTGCCCATTTCTTCTTTCTCTGTAAAGAGAACAGAGAAAATTGGACTCTTTATAGACAAGCATTTTCCTAACTGGGCTCTGAAATGTTATTTTTAAGAGGTTTAAATGGAGATGTTTCTTTAAAAAACAAAGTGGAGGAAGTTCCAACCTTAGCCAAGATTTTTTATCGATTGTGTTTTCCAGACCCTCCCCCCCTTCACCCCTGTCCCCCAGGGATTGCGCTCTGTAATGAAGCTTTTACTCTGGGCCCAAGAAAGGAGCAAAATGATTCCATCTGATTCTAACACACCGGTAGCATGATGTGGGCACAGAGGGGATGCTTAAATTTAGGAGTGTGGTTTGATTTTTGTTGCTGTTGGAATCTGGTTCACTTGTTGTTTGATGTACCTGAGGGAACTCGGGGCCCGAACCCTAGCTTGGCTGTTCTCCCTGGGATCCCTAACTCTCCCAAAAGGGTAAGGCTCCGGTCAGGGGCTGCTGTCGCACTGCTGCTGCCTGGCTGGAACCTGCCATCATGACAGTCGCCCCCTGCCCTTCCCCCAGTGAAATGCATTGAATTCAAACTGTGGATGCTTCCCTGCCTGCAGCATGCATCTGACCAAAGGCTGTAAGCCTGCCCCCCTTCAGAGTGCAGACCTTCCTCAGCCCAGCCATGGGTTTAGAGGTGCTGGAGGCAGCCACAATGCTGGCTGCAGTTTCACGGTTCTCTGGTGGGTCTATCTTCTCTGAGACAGCGCCACTGGGGGAAGGAAAAGCACCTGCCGGGCGCTCCTCTTGCTGATTGGAGAACAGCACTCTGCCAAGGGAGGGCAAGGTAACCCACGCACCTGGGCCCCTGCAAGTCCGCAGGGCACAGCTGCGTCACTGTGTCTCTGAGGTCCTACAGCAAAGAGCCCGTTAGCCTGTCTTTTGTTCTAGTTGCCCAAACTATTTTCGAGCATGAGACCACTTTTTGGCAACTCACCTTTTGGGGATATGTATTGATATAAGCTGACATAAACCCCTGAAGGAATGGGATGAATTCATGAGGCAGGATGTCCTGCGTCAGCCCAAACTGGTCTCAGGTTTTTTCCTGCATCAAGAGGTGAGCCAGGAAAGCCTTCATCTGTGGCATTTGTGCTCGGTGATCTGAATGTGAGCTGGTCTGGGGCTGAAAAAGCGGGCAGAGCCTGTGCAGGAGACCCTGAAAGAAGGCACAGAGCAGGGCCTTGTGAACGAGGCCCCGAAACACCGTGTAGCTTCTGCCTCCTGCTACCCCCCACCCTCCACATCCTCCCACTTAAGCGTCAGCAGAAAGTTGAGGAAGTTCAGGAAACATGGCCTGGACAACTGAACACAGACTGGACAGGAAGAGGGCTGCTGGTGTCCACAGCAATCCTGAGTTAAAGAGAGAAACATTGTTGCAGTCCTATCCCCGTCCCTATTTTCTGCTACAAACTGCAATGAAAGTGTGGCTCCTGAGCCCAGTGGAGTCACCTTCTCAGGGAGGTGAGCGACAGACGAACGGCTGGGTCAAGGTGTCCGCAGGGAAGAATGATCCAGGCCTGAGGACTTATGACAGTGCACAGGAAGGACACAGCAATGCAGGAGGCCCCAACAGTGACAGGGAGCACTTCTGGGGGTAGGGGCAGTTAACTTCCTCTCGGGGCTTCTGAGGAATCCTGTCATTCGGACCTTACAGAGCCTGTTATTCTGCTCGGAGACTGGAGAACTCCAGGCCCCCTGATTCTAATTCCACTCATATATTAATTAACCTTCTGCTTCCTCTTTTTTCCCCAAGCTACGCTTTCCCCACCCTCCCAGTCTTCCTGGAGCAATCAGATTCAAGAAGGAGGTGGCCGGCAGGCTGAGCCTGTCATGTTTATTTCAGGGCGCTCAGTGTGTGGTGCTGTCGAACACCCCCCCCCTTCAGCCCTGCCCCCACCCCACCCCAGTGGGGTTACTAGACATGAAACGGGTCCATAAAACAAACGGACAGACTTGGGTCGAGGGTTGTCGCTAGTAAAGAGAGTTCCTGTTGCCTTAATTCACCCGCGGTGGTTTACTGCGAAAGGCAGCCGTTTAATCTGAAACACAGACAGAAATAACTGCAGCCGTGTGTCCCTGCAAGTCTTGGCTGAGGCCAGCTTTTACATTCTAAGCACTTTAAGTACCAAGTGGCCTGGATGGCTTGAAGCCAAACAGTAATGTTTCCTTTTGCTGTTGCTGAGAAAGGCATTCAGGAAAACAATTGAGCACAATAAGGGCCTTCCTGTTCCGGCGGGCGGAGGAGCGTGTGAACCACCCAGCAAACGTGGAGTGAGTCCTCCCAGGGAACCGGGAGCTTCCTCCTTTGTCAGCGGCGCTCTCAGAGGCAGCTGCTGGCAAGCTGCGACTCTGCGGACGCTCCTCTAGCTTCGCATTTTCAGAATCGATTTCTGCCACCTCTCCAGGCACCGGGGAATTTCCCTGCTAACCACAGTCAGCGTTTATGCAGGGAAATGGCACAGTCTGGTTGGAAAAGGCATTGGCCATGCATTTACCTACAGCCAGGAAGGCAGGTCTCCAAGGGAAGCCCCCTGGGACTTGCTCTAAGAAGTTACAAAAAGTCTAAATTTCATAGACCTTTCTTTACAAGGGGTGCTCAGACTGTATACCCCATATGTTGACTAACACATGTTTGGCTAGCTGTGCCTCAGCTGTAGCTGCCTTGAAGGGCAAATGGCTGACTGAGCTCAAATGAAACCAGCTGTGTATAAAATGAATTAGAATGAGACCGGAAAGAGACCACACATTATAATGTGTTATGACCTTTCATTTTTCAGGCAAAGCACCTGAAATCCTAAGAGTTCCACTGCCGTGCCTGGATACATGTAAAGGACCCTGGGAAGAGGTAGCGTGGTCAGTAGTTGGCTGGGAGTGGTAAAGGCAGCTCACTCTCTCTGATTGTCCATCCCCCTGCCTTTCTTCCTCTCTGTGTCTCCTGACTGGAGAATTATGGTAAAATATTCTGCCATGAATGGAATCTAAAGTCTGAAATATCCTTCAGAGTGTGACCCAACAGAAATGATAAACTTGACATTATCCCCCATACTGTGTTCAAGGAGTCGACGCTCAATGTCCCTTAACCAAAATGTAAACCAGTTGATATTAAGTTTTGAAAGGGCAGAGGATATGCTGCCCCAAAATATGCCACCTTGAGATAGTGATTATTTTGAGCTATAGGCACTTGAAAAACAACAAATGCAGTGAAAGGCTATCTATGAACTCCCTTTATCTGCCTAAAGACACAGCTTCCAAAATATGCTCAGTTGTCTTAAATCCTTTCCCCAGGGATTCCAGTAACCCAGGAAGATTGACTCCTACTGCAGGAGAGGAGACTAGAAGTTGACACCACAGCCAAACAAACTTTGTCACAAACTGTCATCTCTCATCTTTCTTCTAAGGGCCCATCATTCATCTTCCAAAAACTCATTTACTCTCCCCTAAGAGGCCTGCCTTTCCCCTCCCCTTTCCTTATTAAAATGGTATTTAAGCCTGACTTCTGTACCACTTCTTTGAGTTACTCATTTTTCCCTGCATATCTTGCATGTATGTGTAATGTCTACTTATTAGTAAACTTGTTTTTATCTTTATTATAGAGGTCTCAGCTATAATACTCAAAGAGAATTCATGAAAGTAGAGGGAAAATTATGTTTTTCTCCTATAGTTTTAAGCATCCACTTTGCCCAAGCAAAAAGAGCTGCCACCAGCCATACATATTTTGATAAAGGAAGATAAAAAAGAAATTAATTATTCAGTACTCTATTTAAGATTATACAGGACTTTGAAATGGATATGAGTTTTGAGTCTCTAGCCATGCCATCTGGGTAAGTCATTTGACTTATTTGTGTCTCAATTTCCTCATCTGAAAATGGAAATAATAGTGCCCAACCCACCTCAGAGGACTGTTGTGAGGATTAAAAGAGATGACCAATATGGATTATTTTACTTAGTGTCTCTCCAGTGCTCAGTAAATGTGATTACTACTATTAATGATGATGACGATCTAATCAAATAGTTATTGGATTAATTTTTTTCACTGGAAGTCTAATAAGCTGGGCGTGGCTGAGCTGAAAGCCCAATGTCACCCATTAGGAAGGTACATCCTCTCTTTTCTGCCAAAAGGTCTTCTAGAGGGAAGACCTTTTTTGATGAAGGGTGGGGTGCTTTGTCAGATGAAAAGTATTATCTTCTTCAATTATAAGAGATAGTATTCCAAAAATACATAGGTTGCACAGGGGTAAGTGAACTTGCTTGCTTTCTCCAACAAATTTGTTAATCACTTCAATTTACACATAGTTCCTAGAAAGCTACATATTTAATGCACCAGACCCTCCAACTGAATAAATCAGGTAAGATAAGTAAAAACATTCATTTATGTTATATCAAAATACCTGCCAGATTGTACACTAGCTGAATTTGGTTTATAATTAGAGGATACTCTGGGGTACACGTTCTCCTCACTAAATACAAAGTAGCCTTAAAAAAGTTGTTCAACCAAAAACATTCAAAGATCCTTTCCTGTGGATTTTTATCAGCTGGCCATTACTTATGCATCTCAATCAGTCAACAGGAAAACATTAAACTGAGCTACCGGAGGAATCTCAGGAGGACACTAAATTAGGCATGTCTCATTTTCGGATCACCACCTACATCCCAAAGAGAGACTCAGCTTTGATCTCAACAGTCCCATGAAAGAAAACATTTCCACAAAGCTAATAAAATGCAAACTTGAGCAAGATTTTAATCATGTGGGCAGAAAAGTCATAACAATTCTGGTTAAGATACCCAACGTTTCTGCAGTGGTCTTGTCAGTGGGCACAGTTCTCCTTCAGCTCGGTCAGGTCTTTTGGAAATGCACTGCAGGAATAGCGCAGATGCTAAAATAAATCAGATACATCCTGTGGTTCACACTTCAAAGGTAGCCACAAATTCTTAAGGTGTGATTCATAGTCATCAAAATTTACGAATCTCCTCTTTCACCACCACTCAATAGCTCTGGGATTCTCCAAATCTGTGGCCCCACTGAAGTCGAGGGAATTCAGTAGGAGATTATGGTTGCAGTAGGAAATGAACATGGTTATCTATCACCTGCTCTGGCCACTTGGCCAGTTAGAACCTGCATTCACTTGACTAAGAACAAGAGGGGTCCAGAGTCCATGTTTCGAAACAGTTAGGGGTCCATGGAAGAGCTACCGAAACATATTCAAAGCCTAGTATCTTATGGCATCTAGCTTTCTGTGCTAAAATTTGAAGATCCACCAAACTACCAGGCTATTCTATATACATATGCCAGTTTTAAGAGTTTAGGAGCTTTGCTGTATCAGAGAAATGCTAGGGAGAAAAACCTATTAATTTTGTTAGCAGAAATATCCATTAATTCTTTACTCCAAGACAGGGAGTCCCAAAAATGCTCAGGGAGTCTATATCAGGAATCCTACTTGAGTATTAAAATGATAGCTTTATGAATTAGCTCTTATGAGTTAGCATAACCAACTATCCCAAAACTCAGTGGCTTAAGACAATGGAATTTATTTAGTTCACAGTTCTGCAGGTTGCTAACTGGGGCTGTAATCAGGGGTTAACTGAGTGGCCTTTCTGATCTCCTGCATTTTAGATTCAGGGGTTCTTAATGCTTTTGTGGTTGACTGCCAGGCCGTTTGAGACAGGCCAGTCCAGAAGGGTCTCAGCTTCAATGGCTCCACATTCTCCCATCCCCCAACAGCCTAGCCTGGGCTTATTCATAAACTGTCTGGACAGGGTTTCAAGAGAGGTGTGGAGGTGTGGCAAAACCTCTTGGAGCCTAAGCTCAGAAGTACCACACTGTCATTTTCACTGCATTCTGTTGTCAAGCAGGTTATAAAGCCAACCTAGATTAAAAAGTGGGAAATAAACCTCACTTATTGATGAGAGGACCTTCAAAGTCAAATTGCAGGCATGAAAGTCTGTGGCCACTTTTTGCCATCCACCACAAACCTCCTCCACATGTACTCCTTAATGCTACACTCACTAAACCCAACAGGGCAGGATTAAGTGTCAGCAGGGACTGAGGACAGCAGTCCTGTGTAGGATCAATCAGAGCTCAGCAACAAGAATGCCTGACACCCCTTCATGGCAATGCCTCCCCCAGCCTAGTACTCCTGAGATGGGGAACGATCCCTTTTGGACAGCTAGGCAGCTGTCCCAGGTAACGACATCTGCAGTAAAGCTCAACTTCATGTTTCTGGGTAAACACATTGGGAGTGGGGACTTGAAAGAAAGCAGAGTTGGAATACTCTGAGCTGAGAAGCCAGAGGAAAAATCCAGGGATCCTGAGAAAAGAGGATTAAAGCCCCTCTAGGGAACTGGGATTTTCTTTCATGCTTGTTATAAACTAAAACTACTGTGATGGTTAATTTTATGTGTCAACTTGACTGGGTCGCAGAGTACCTGGATGTCCAGTCAAACCTTATTCTGGGTGTTTCTGTGAGGGTTGGTTTGGATGGGTGGGTTTAACATTAAAAATAGATAGAATGTGGGTGGGCCTCCTCAGCTGCAGGCCTGCACAGAACAAAAGGCTGATCCTCTGAATTCTTCCTGCCTGACCATCTTTGAGCTGGGACATGGGTTTTTTCCAGCCTTGGGATTCAAACTAAAATATTGGCTCTCCTGGGTATCCAGCTTGCTGAATGCAGATCTTGGGACTTGTCAGCCTCCAAAATCACATGAGTCAATTCCTTATAATAAATCTGTGTGCGTGTGTGTGTGTGTGTGTGTGTGTGTGTGCGTGCGTGTGTGTGCGCGTGTGTGTGTGCGTGTGTGTGTGCGTGTGTGTGCGCGTGTGTGTGCGTGTTTGTGTGTGCGTGCGTGCGTGCGTGTGCGTGCGTGCGTGTGTGTGCGTGTGTGTGTGCGTGTGTGTGTGCGTGTGTGTGCGTGCGTGTGCGTGCGTGCGTGTGTGTGTGTGTGCGCGTGTGTGTGCATCTGTTGGTTCTGTTTCTCTGGAGGATCCTAACTAATGGCACTGCTAGTGGGATATTGTGTCAGGCATGAGGACAAGGGAGCACTCAGTGTTTGGTGAAGGCAAATTGCTGGTCTCTCTCTAGGTTATGCCGTCCCTTGATTTTTTGCAGCATGACCAAATTTTTTTCACTATTACCAATAGTCATCAAGGGAAGAATAGAAACTTTAAACATGATAAAGCCCTGGTGTCATTGGTGTCATGGTGTCATTGCTGTTGAGCTTGTTTTGCTGCAGCTATTATTATAGCAGTCACTTCATTTGGTTTGGCTATTTTTTCTTTGTTTTGGTTTTGCCTGAGATGGTTAAGCATCTCAGGTTCAACTGTGAGTCCTGGGCCCACTACATCCACCTCAATTACTTCCCATATGTGCAATTTTTCTGGGGATGTCCCTGAAATCTAATGCACAAGATCACCTGTGCACAGATTCTCTGTCCTTAGAACCTGATAGCAGAAACACGGAGTAAACTCATGGCGGCCAATCACTTTCCTAATTGGTCAAGCTTCTCTCACAGTGACTAGAAGGTGTACACAGGTGCCAGAGAAATACGGTAGAAGAAAAATTCACTTCGGTGGTTGGGCTTCAGATTTTTATCACAATGGCTGTGTGATTTTCCAACTTGGCTCAACTAAACTACAATCCCCATAATTCCCTTTTTTAGTGTGCTCTGATTGGAGGTGAACTACAGAGGACATCTTTGCCTGGAAGTTAGAGAAAAAAGGGAGGCAGAAACCATCTTGTAGTAGACAATTTCCTAATGTGATTTAGGTCCCAAATCAGCTGACTTTTAAAATTACTCAACAAGGGGAGTAGTCCTGGTTTAATCAGCTGGAAGCCCCTTAAAAGAAGGCCAAGACCCTCCCTGAGTTCAGAGAGGAACTCAGTTCTGTTTCAGCGCGCGCTCCGGGTGTTTATCATGTTCCCGATCTCCCTTCCTTGACTGCCGGCCCCACAGTCTCCAGGCCTGCTTAGCCGGTCCCCACAGCTGTGTGAGCCAATTCCTTGTGATAAATCTGATACCAGTTCTGCTTCTCTGGCTGAACCCTGACTGACAGAGTTGTCACCAGAAAATGGGGAGTATCTATTCAAGTCTGCCGTTTAGATCTTCCACAAAATAATGGGGGCTACAAAGGAGAGGGGGAAGCCCAGATTCAAGTGCCAAATGGCCTGGAAGCTCCCCCTGCATCTTCCTTTACCAGCCAAGTGACTTCAGGCAGCTACTTCTCCAAACCTCCTTGAGCACTGTTCTTTTATTTGTAAAATAGTGTCAATACTAAGTCTAAACCTACCTACTTCAGAGGGTTGTTTTGAAAAATCAAATGAGCAAATGGATGTGGAAGTCCTTTGCCACCTTCCATACAAAGGAGTTTTAAAACCACCTAGCCTAATGTTTTGAGTGAGGAAGGGCAGAGAGTGAAAGAAGAGAGATTTACTGCACACCTACAGGGCACTGGAAATACAAATATAATCACCGACGTTATCTTCTCAACCGTGTGAAGGGTATTTGCCCCACATCAGAGATGAAGAAATTGTACTCAGAGAAGTTAACCAACTTGCCTAGATCACAAGATTAACCCATTCTCCTAGATCACCATGTGAAACTGCTCTGTGCCACATAAGTGCAACCTCTGTCTGTACCACCATACCATCTACCCCTTCAAAAAGAAAGATGATCATTTCATGGCACATCATGGAAAGCATTCTACCTCATGGAAGACTTTCAAGAAATACTTTCAGTATATCCTCTACTCTTTGGGACCTCCAACTTTAAGTGAGGAGCCTACAGAATCTGCCTTCATTAGTGAAGCTGTTTTTATCCAATATGCCCTGAATCACAACATTTGAGAAATCAATAGGAGACAGAACCTTTTCTGCTTCGCTGCCAGCCAGCAAGTTTTCTTGCCTTCATGTACAATAAAACTCTTCCCACAGAATAATGAAAGTGAAACCTCACTGGTTACTTATTTGGATTGTTCCGGTCCTCAAGTACTCAGAAAGGACACTTTACTATGTTTGTGCCCCCAAGGAAATGGCTGTGGTTGGAGGTTAAAGTTATTCAACCAACAAAAGGAATTTTTTAAAGGTGCCTTTTCCTCAACAATTTAAAGCAGCCAGGAGAATGTGAGGGTTAGGCATTTCCTAAGAGTCAATGATCGACTATCTGAAAAGTCCTTGAGATGGTGCGTTTGCAAATGGCAAGGAGGGGCCTTCCGCTGGACACTTGAGATTGAGAGACATTTATGGTGAATGAGTGGAACCTGAAATTAGCCAAATACATATTCCTAGCAAACCGGACTGTTTTCAGACACTACATTGCATGTAAAGTTTAGTCAAATTAACTATCAAAAGAAAAAAAAGGAGAAAAACCCACAGCACTGATTAGACACCCACCAAATACTAAGTTTGACATTTTAAATCATTTTTCCCTTACTTCTCATGAGATTTTGTGTCAGTATTTATTTGCCTACCTTAATAATGAGGAAACTAACAGTCTGAGGGGTCACATCCATAGTTCGTGAGAGCTCAGCTGGTATTCAAGCCCAGTTCAAGCCAAGGGATTTATAATCTTTACTTTTTGCAATTCTGTAGTCTTTAGTTTAAATGCATATACACTGTTTTTATAATTTAATAAATAAATTAAAGGTGCAGACCTTACCATCTTGACTCAAAAACAAAATTGAACCCAGTGTACAAAAAAAAAAATCAATTCCATTTAAATCTTTGTGAACCTAATTAATCACAGTGTTAGATTCTCATTACTTCGTAGGTAGGGGCCAGAGAATGTCGGTTCCTTCTCCTTTCATGGGCTTCTCCTAGTGCAATCTTTCATGTCTTAGGGACCATGCCTTACCTATTTATCCTACACTGAATATGAAACTTGTAGCTTGGCACACAGAGGATGCCAGCAGATTAATAAGTGCTCAACAACCTTTGTAACAATGCAAACCTTATATAAGCCTTGTGCTTGAGAACTTGCAACCACTTTCACTTTTCTTACTGTCTGTGATGACTGCAACCCTGTGTGTGAATCAGGGCCCCTTGTTATCAGCCCCATTGTATAAATGAGGAGACTGAAACTCAGGGTAAACTGATACATGGGCTCAGACACAGAGCCAATCATGACACCTCTCAGATTCGACCACAACCAGATTTCTTGAGTACAAAGAACAGAGTCTTTTCTCCTACTGTAAACACTCCCTCATTAAGGAATATCAATTTTTGTTAACGATTGGTCAAACAAAGCCTCCTATTTAAGTAAAACACTGAAATGAACAGCCTGGGATGATCCCAACCTACCAGTTACAGTTTGAGGTCACAAGCTTATCCAAAGTGTTTGAATGACACTGACCAACTTATAAACTAGACCAGTAGTTGTCAACCCTGATTTTGATCACCGTGGGGTTGGGGAGAGATGTCTGAGATCCATGCAAGAAGGGACAGCAGGTGAAGTCTATTCAGCACCCAGAGGAACTGTCATTACCAGCAGGAGGGTTAGCCATGACTGAGTCAGTGGGGAAAAAAAAATAGATAGTGGGGAACCAGCACCCTAGAATGAGTATCAAAAGGCCAAAACAAACAAATAAACAAAGGCCAGAACAGGGAAGATTGGATATATTTGGTTAGCTTATGTGTTGGCACAACTTTTTCTTTTTTAATATTTTTGTAGTAGGTTAAAAATTGGATAATTTTTAAGAAAAACTTTTATGTGCTTATATAACATTGGGTTTGGAGAACTGCATCCATTGCAAAAGTAATGCAAGCCGAAAAATGTGTGATTGTGTGTGTGTGTGTGTGTCTTATGATATGAAGTTAATTGAAATTAAAATGTTTAAAGGGATTTATTTTCCCTTGAGTTATTCCCATGTGTGAAAAGCAACACGTTTTATTCTCAATTACCCACAGTCTTATTTGCTCTCCACAAATACTTGGAGGACATGACTAAGCCAAGTTATGCATTACTCAATGCTTTTGAGCAGTATCTCTTAAACTTTTGTACCTCTGTCTAATCCCTGGTCATAGCCTCTGGGAAATTCAACACTATGCAGAAAGAGCCTTTTGCTTATGGTCTTGTATAAAAGAACCTGTTGCCCAAAAGTCATGGGATGCATTGCTGACTCAACCTGAAGAAGGATTTCAGGTTGGGTCAGTACCATGGCCCAGGGGTGGAGGCCGCCAAAGCTTCGCCTTCAGGCCAGGTCACAGCAAGTTTATGGAGAGGCTGGATGGATACCTGCCATGACTGCTGGGACTTGCCCCCAAACTTCTCTCCCATCTCCCCTTCAAATCAGCAAACTTGTGTGTTTTCCTAGCAGATAATAGAGAAGAAACCGCTTTTTCTCTTCCCTCTTCCTTCTCTTGGGAAAGATTACAACTTCCAAATATTCAGCAAGATGATGTATCTTTTGTTTTTGTTCATTAAAAGCCAGGTATGTACAGATTTGGCAATGAAAGCACTTCTCCAAGTGCTCCAAGAAGGGTGAAATGGGCGTATAACTGTCCCCAGGTTCCAGACACCCATTTTGTTACCTCTGAATCAGTTGCAGGCAGACAGTCAACTCTTCCCTGTGCACAATTGTGAGACCACCAATTGGTGTAATAATTTACACCAAGACTGAGGTATTTCTCATGTATCTAATGCCCCTAAGTTCCCCACACCAGCCTGGGAGTTAAAACATCACAAAACAGCAGTGGCTGAATTTCCTTGACTGTCAGTTCCCCTTAGGCTCTTTCCAGTCCCACTCAAAGTCCTGGCTGCTCATTAGTAAGAGTGCCCCCAGTGGGAGCTCACATGTGCCATGGACAAGCTTCTCTTCCCCACTGCGGAGTGGCCACCCTTTACAGGCTCTCAGAGAGGCCTCCCTTAACCCCATGCCTCTCTGCTGGCTCTGCTCTGGCCCTGCTATAAAAAAACCTGTCTCCCTAAAAAGCATTGGTTTTCCGCCTGTTCCTGAAGAAGTTGGTTGAGCTCAACCACACACCCTGTTGCCAAACACCCCCAACCTCCCTCTCCCCAGACAATGGCATGCATCAGATGCTGGAGTCCCGGGGTGGGGGGAGATTCATTTTTAAGGAATTAGGTGACAAGACTGCATAATCTTCAGTGCAAACCCTTAGGCTTGGAGACCCAGGGAAGAGTTGATGTTGCAGCTCAAGTCCAAAGGCAGTCAGCTGGCAGAATTCCCTCATTTGAAGAAGTGTCAGTCTTTTTTCTCTTAAGATCTTCAGTTGATTGGATAAGCCCACCCACATTATAGAGTGTAATGTGTTTTACTCAAAGTCCAATGATTTTAATGTTAATTTTGTCTAAAAAAATATCCTCACAGAAACATGTAGAATAATACTTGAGCAAATATCTGGGTACCATGGCTCAGCCAGTAGACACATCCAAGTAACCATCACACTGCCCTTCTCTTCTGCTTCTGTTCTGGTAGCCCTCCTTGGGGTCTCACTTTCTTCTGGGTCCTCAGCTCTCCAGGACACAAGTGGCAACATCTGGGCACATTTTTGACTGTCACAACTGGGGGATACTGCTGGCATCTAGTGGGTAGAGGCCAAGGATGCTGCAAGACATCCTACAACGCAGCAGACAGCATCCACCACAGAGAATTTTCCAGTCCCAGCAACAATAACAGCACTGAGGTTGAGAAACTCTGCTCTAAATGACCTGTTCACTTGCTACTCTCCAGCCCTGTTCATTATGCTTCAGTGGCTCTGGCCTCCTTTCAGGTTACAGAACATGCCAAT
This sequence comes from Manis javanica, assembly GCF_040802235.1. Taxonomy (NCBI): domain Eukaryota; kingdom Metazoa; phylum Chordata; class Mammalia; order Pholidota; family Manidae; genus Manis; species Manis javanica. The sequence goes on along the minus strand of NC_133167.1, from coordinate 10,889,982 downwards.
TCCTTCCCTCCTCGGGGTCTTTGCAACTGTTATTCCCACTGCAGGAACCACTCTGCTCCTTGCATGGCTGGTTCCTTGTCATCTTTCAGGCTTCACCAAGAAATCCTGCCCCTATAAGGATAACTCCCCAATACTCCTCCAATTCATTCAACTGAATTTCCTCACCACCAGCTGATGTTTGCTTGGCTTAATCCCCCTTATGGGGGTCTTACCTCTTACCCACCTTGAATTCTGCTAGACTAGGCACCATTGCTATGCCCCAGCAACAAGGGGCAACACTGGAACATAGTAACTGCATCCAACAAATACTTGTTAGATCAAGGAAGGGAGAGAAGTCTTAGACATTTTTAGCGAATGCATTTCTCCCCAAGGTTTTGCTTTCACACACTCCACCAACTCAGATGTGCATTTATAAGATTTATCACCATGACAATTGTTTCTATAGACTGCCCCTGCCCCCAGAACACTGAGTCACTTTCTCTGAATCGAGTATGTGAGCCCAGATCTTGTCTCAAGGGCACCTCCCTCCCAGGACACAACGTGGTCTCTTCAGGCATGTCTGAGCTCTACCTTGTTAGTCTTCCTAACGTGCAAAGACATCAGTTTAGATTCAAATAGGGCCTTGCTACAGAAATAACACTTGATTAGGGTCCTTGCAAAGGACTAACCACCAAAAGGGATTAGCATTCAGAAGAGTAGCAGACATCATTACAAGTCACTTTAAAAATACAGCCAATTGCACTATCTGTGACCACAGATCCCACCTCGCAGAAATAAGCTAAAGTTCATCGAGCTGGTCTGACTGGATCTGCATCTCAACCTATCTATCCTGATTCTTCTTTCCCCTTCCCCCTTTTTTACATTTTGCCATGTTCTTATGGTGGCGGCCAAGAACACACAGATGCCTCCCAAGTAACTCAGCAGGTGGCTATTTATGTTTATTTTTTCCCTTTGCTCTTTTCCCTATAAATTCTTATAATGCTTATAGGCTGCAGGGAAGAGAGAGGGAGAAGGCTCACTAAGGAGGCTGGCATGCACCATGCATCACTTCTGCCCACCTTCCATTAGCCAGACCGCATCATATGGTCACACCTAATTGCAAGTGAGGCGGTGAAAATCATCTATGTGCCCAAGAACAACAGGTAAGAGTGAGACAAGTGAACTAGTGAGAGACACAAGGTCCATCCTTCCCACCACATAGAAAAGATACTGCTGGAAAATGAAACCAGAACAAAGCAAAGCAGGACAAACACTGAGAGGAAGAGGATCTGGGGAACATGATTTGAGCCACTGGAATGAAGCCAGGTCTGAAGTTAGACCAATCACCATACCCAGTACCAAAGAAAGAATTCCTATATTTACCCAAATAGAGTGGGCAGATAACAAGAATTTTTAAAACTGCAATAGATGTGTGGATTGGCAGGCGCTTGAGTCCCACCCGGAATCCTCTTGGGCGCACCACTTCCTCAGCCACTGCTTGCGGAGCGTGATTCAACCATGGGAACTGCTAAACAACGGTTGTGAGCAGTCCAGAAGTGCAGCGAGGCCATCCGCACGGGGGCTGCCCTCGACCACGGCTGTTCAGGAGCCGGTTGATGAACGGTCCCCCTCATGCCCTCTAGGGGGTCCACTCTGAGGCACATCTCAGAGGGCTCCAGTCTTAGGCTGAAATGAGGCTTCCCATGATTCCACTCCTTCTTTCTCAACTTTTTGCCCTCCTTTCCCATGTTTTAGTTTCATTTTCCAGCAGAAAGTCCCACAGGGTCGAGGACGAGGTGCCCTCCATGGTGGCCAATTCAGTAGCTCATACTGGAGTTACCCCCTTCCTGCCCTTCCTCACGCCCCTTGGCCCCTTTCCCCTGCTCTCTGGGTCCATACTCGCTAATAAACTCCTTGCACACAACGCGGGCAGCCTCTGCCCTTGAGGAACCCTGGCTAACACAGCTTTTTGACTGACAGAGGGAAACTTCAACGCACTCATCTGAGCCGTGATTCTCCTCAAAGAAGAGGCAGGTTGCAGAACTTCCCAAAGGGATTTGACTGGACCACTTGTCTTTTCCTTCTAGATGCCTGTGGAACTAAAATAAACTTCATTTCTATCCATTTCGCGTCTTGATTAGATAGTATCTAATTTTCTATATATTCCCCAAAAGATCACAAGAACTGAGCCTCGGCTGCCTTCCCAGCACCTGGTAAAGTTAGGCACACAATAAATAGGCAAAAACACTTGAAGTTAGGTGTATAGGATGCTTATGGATGGAATAGATGCTCCAATTTTGGACTGACATTTTTAATGAGCTTTAACAGGATATTTTCTGCTTTTAATTTACTTAATTGGAACAAAGTAAAATGTTTAACTCTGAACCTTTGTAAACAGCACACTGATGTACTTTCTCTCCTTTTTCTTCATTGTTTGTCCTTCTTCCTAGCATTTCCTCCACCATTCTTTGTCTGTTTTGTTTTGTTTAAAATTCAGAGGAAGAAAACTGAAGAGACACTGAGTCAATAAATCAAAACTGTGTTGACTCCCATGGTAGGGAAAGTAGTTAAACTACTGAGAATTCCAAAATAGATGCAGTTCTTATGGGAAAATCCTCACCATGCCTTCTGCTCCCGCAGATTATAAAGCTGATTTACCCGCACATTCTGCAGTGTTTATAATCTTGGGCATAGCATTCTTTCAAGGGGGTCCTTCCTGCCTCCCAACCCCACCCCCATGAACTCTGCTTTTCACTGATGGTGTGCACACAGCCCAAAGGCTGAAACCTCAGTGAGAAGTTGTAAATTGTTTAGAAGAAATCATTAATGTTCGGCCCTACTTAGATTTGGAGGTGTAGTTAAGAGCAGAGTACTTGTAAGGTCCCCTAATGTTCATGTTTATTAATGGCTAGCAAATCGTGATGATCAATCAAACTTGAAATGTGTGTGTTGTCTCCTTGAGCCCTGAGTGGTAGGGATTTTCCCTGTTTGTTTCCTCCTCTGATTACTTACCCAGATAAGGAACTTTGCTCTATGCAGCAGTGATATATTTATTATCGTTATTAAGAGCCAGCATCTATTAAGTGATGATTCTTTGATTCTATAACTAGACTTTTATATACATTATTGTGTTTAGCTTTAGTTTTACAAAGATCCTGTGACTTAGGGATTGATATCCCCACTTTACAGAGAGGTGAAGGAACTGGCCCCAAATCACACAGCCAGTTAAGTGGCACAGATGGGATTCAGACCCGCATTTATTCACCTTAAAAACCCGCACTCCATTTTTCTGACACGAGAGGTATAGAGATTTGCAAAGTTAAACGATACATGTGCTTAGTACTCCCCATGGCACATAATAAATTCTCAAAAATCATTGCTTCTAAGTCCAACCCTTCAAACCTATAAGTAAAACATTAAATGCCTCAAACTAATAATAGGAGGTAAGATGACAAAGTCAATAAACGCATTAACAAAGTGCAGAATAAATGAATGAATTTAACTAATAGCTATCCTTAAAGGTCTCATAGTTGTACACATAATTTCCCCTCCTTAATTGATTTTTCCATGAGCTAGCTGAATGAGAAGTATGTTTATTCCCATTGAACAGGAAATGTTGAAGATGGATAACTGAGTGACTAGGCTATGGGAAAGGCACTCTGGTATCGAGGTTCTGGAACATATAAGTGACAAGTGTTTCTCATTGTGCAAATCAAAGACCATATTCCAGCTGCATGATGGACATACCCTAAACTGATGTTTATATCAAAACAGCACAGAGATTGTTAAGAAAGGAAGGTATCTCAGCAAGCTATTAAATGCTGAGTCACTTTACCTAGAAAGACTGTGTAATTCCTTCCCTAGAAATGTAGACAATTTCTAACTCACAATCTGCGTTCCAAAAGTGGGTCAGCTACTTGGAGTCTGTCACTCAGAATGTTCTTTCCTACATTTGCATGGTGCAGTCAGGTACTGGGGCCACCCCACTGAAGTCTGTTTCATGCTCAACACAGCCAACATGCACTGTGGTCACAGTGACCTGCCCACTGTGGGCAAAAGTGGGAAAGTGCTGCTGGGAGCCCAGCCCAACTCAGCAAGAATACGCCTCCCACACTGTGGCCCTGGCAGCAGGTAGGAGCTACCTTTCTTCTCTTATCTGCTAACCAGAAAGTAGGGCCTAAGGTCCATTGGGCCTCAGAGCCCAGGACCGTGGCTATAGAGGAGACGAGGCTGGAGGAATGATGAAGGGCTCCATGTTGGCATTCCAGACGCCAACAGACAGGGAAGGCTGGACACTCCCGGAAATCTCTGGGGATATTCCCTACTCTGTGTGGGTTTCTTATTACAGGTTCCCAGGGCTTACTTCTTCCAAGGGCTTCCTATGGCGATTCTTCTTTCCCTTGCACATGGAGAAAAGATTCATATTTCTCCATCTTTCTTTGAGAACTGTTTCTAATATGTTTTACTGCATCTGATGTTTCTCAAAATATGAGCAGCAGATACTTTGAGATGGAAGTTCTAGAATATGATATGAGGGGGACACAGCTGGACTTGAGCCCTGTGTAATGGACCACTGGGTGACTCAGCTTTCTGTCATCCATTCTCCCTTGTTTAGGGCACAGCATGCTCAGTTGGTTTGTGGGCACCCCTCCCCACTGGAGGGACTGTGAATAAAGGTGTCCTGCTCTGCCCTGGCCAACAAGTGGGACTCAGATCTAAGCCATACCTAATCCCTCCTGAGACATTGGTTCTTGGACAGAATTATATACAATGAAGGGAAAAAGTGACTCCTTGTTAAAGTGATTAGAAATGAATTCATTTATGCCTACATTTATTCAATGAATGTTACTGAGCACCATTTCAGGAAATAAGGAATTGGAAGTGAACGAATTAGATAAAAATCTCTACCCTTGTGAGATCCACATTCCATTGGGGGTAGAGGTAAACAGTAAAATGTAAAATAAATGAAATATGTAGTCATGTAATAGGGACTATAGAGAAAAATAAACCAAGGGAGGGAGACAGGGATGGCAAATGGAAGCAGCTCTCCCTGAGATGACATTTGAATGAAAACCTGAAGGCAGCAGGGGAACAAGCCAGGAGGCTCTTGGGGGAAGATGGATTAAAGCACAGGAAACGAATGCAAAGGCCCGAAGGGAAGTGGGCCTAGCAAGGTCGAAGATAGGCAAAGAGGCCAATGCAGCTGGAGTCCATCAAGGAAGAGAGAGAGTGGTGAGGAAGAGAGGAGAGCTACTGCAGGGACAGAAATGGGCAGAACCTTAAAAGCCCTTTGGAGGCACTTTGTCTTCTCTTGTAGGCCTGTCTCAGTCAGCTACTGCTGGGAGAGAAGTAACCACAGACTCTCTGTGGCATACCACAGGCAAGTATTTGCTCACATACCTACAGATCTGCTTAGAGCTAGCCAAAGCTAGGTTGGACTCAACCGGAAGCATTAAGTGGCAAGTTGGGTCCTTGTCTGCTCCAAGTACTCTCTCATTCTCCTTCAAAAATTGGGCTATGTTCCCCCAGTGAGAGCAGGGTGCAGAGGACAAGTGGAAACACATAATAACTTTAAGACTTAAACTCAGAACTAAGACATCATCATTTGTGCCCACATCCCCCCTTTACTGCCTGCTTGTTTAAAGCACACACATGGCCAAACCCAAGTCAAGGAAATGGGGCAGCGTACCTCACCTCCAGTGAGAGGAACTCGCAGAAATAGAGATGGAGAATAAGGATTAGTAACTCAGTATACCAGAGAGCCACTGAAGGTTCTAAGTAGATGGGTGACCTGATCTTTCATTTAGCAAATCACTCTGTTTGAAATAGACTGAATGAGAGACAAAGTGAAATCTGGAAGATCAGTTAGAAACTATGGCATTAATCCATGTGAAATTATTGGGTGAAATCCATTTGTGCATAGATCAAAGTGATAGCAAAGGTGTTAGTGAGAAGTAGGTAATTCTGAAAATATTTTGAAGCTAGAATCAAAGTTTTAACTTGATTGAACAGAAAACATGATTCAAAGTTTTTAAGTTAAGCAACTGTAAGTATACCGTTAGCACTTTTCACATTAAAAAAGCTGCAGGGATTGTGAACTGGGGGAAAGGGAGGGTGGGGACGTCAGTTTGGGACATGTCTAGTTTGTCATGTCCATTAGACATCCAAGTAGAGATATCAGGTAGGTGGTTGATATAAAACTGAGGTTCAGAGGAGAGGTCTGGACTGGAAATATAAATTTTAGGGTCATCAGCACATAGATGGTATATATTCATTTTCTATTGCTCTGTAACAACTTACCACAAACTGAGAAGCTTAAAATAATATCTGCTTCTATCCCAGTGGTTCTGTGGGTCCAAAGTCCACACACAGTGTGGCTTGGTTCTTTGCTCAGGCTCTCACAGACTAAAATCAGGGTACTGGCTGGGGCTTTAATGAAGCTTTGGCCTTCCTCCAAGCTGGCTTCTTGACAGCAGAATTCAGCCCCTTGCAACTGTAAGATTGAGACCCCATTTTCTCACTGGCATTGCTCAGGGCCACTCTCAGCTCCTGGAGGTTCCCACAGCGCCCTGCCATGTGGCCTTGTCTATGGCATTATTCAGCTTCAAGGTCAGCAAGAGAATCTCTCTCTCATAGAATCTGTCACCCCAGGAAGGGCCCAGCCTCTTTTAAGAGCTCAGCTGATTAAGTTAAGCAAACCTAGGATAATCCTCCCAGTTGATGAACTCAAAGTCAACTGATTAAGTAACCTGATTGCAGAAGTGATATGCCATCATATTCATAATCGCACCCACACTCAAGGTGAGTGGATTATATAAGATTTGTATACCAGAGTGTGGTTGTTAATTTCATGTGTCAACTTGGCTGGGTTAAGGGCTGCCCAGATAGCTGGGAAAACATTATGTCTGGGTGTGCCTGTGAGGGCATTTCTGGAAGAGATTAGCACCAGCATGGTAGAATGAGTAAAGAATATTGACCTCGTCAATGCAGGGGGCCATCTTCTAATCCACTGAGGACCTGAATAGAACAAAAAAAATCTGAGATAGAGTGAATTTGCTCTCTATTGAGCTGGACTCCATCTTCTCCTGCCCTTGGACAAAGTAGCTCCTGGGTCTGGAGTCTTTGGGTTTGAACTAGAACCATACCACTGACTTTCCTGGAACTTCAGCTTAAAAGAGAAGATGACAGAACTTCTCAGCCTCTGTGATCATGTGAACCAATCCATCATAATAAATCTCTGTGTATATACATATTATAATTATGATTCATTATATTATATTATATATATATATATTGATTCTGCTTCTCTGAAGAGCATTGACTAATACACAGCAGGTGAGAATCTTGACTCCCATCTTATAATTCTGATGACTATAGATAATTAAAAGTCTTGGGATTCAATGAGATCACAAAGTTGAGTTAGATACCTCTTTTTTGGTTCAGCTCCACTGTTTTCTGCTTGGGTGTAGTGGATGGAGAAACAAGGGGAAAATGCAATTGAAAGACTGCAATAAATATTGAAAGATTCATGTCACTAACAGCTCCCATCCCGTCCCTGCCTTCCAGAACTCTGTTTTTCGTTGGTGGTGTTTTTTGCTATTTTTATTGAAGTGTCTTTGCTAGACAATCTTATATTGGTTTCAAGTATACAAAACAGTAAGAACCTTGCTTTTTAAAAAGCAACAAGGTACAGTACCAAAAGCATAGGATTTAAAATCTGTGTTTAGGCTCTTACACTTCCATTCACTAGCTGTGCAAGTTTAAGCTCATTCATTACCTAACTCCTGCATCTCCTTTTCCTTATCTGTCAAATACAATAATATTCTCTTCCTCCTGGGTTATTGAAAGGATTAAATGAGATAATGCACGTAAAAGCATTTTGATTGTGTGCTAAGCAACAATGATATTGTTATGGCTATTGCCTGTGTCACTCCGTGAAATAGGAACTGGGCGGATGACCTCCCTTTGTTTCAGCATTGCCAGGCACACACACACACATCAGAAACCTCAAGAGAGAAGAGCTGCCCATAGCATGGGGCTGCAGCAGGGCTTCCTCAAATCCCCTGACCTAATCATCTCTCACTCATATTATCTGGCCCTCCTGGCTCATCTGAACTTCACTTTGGATTAGACAGAAAATTAACAAGTGGAAAAAACAAAACAAAGACCTACATAGCTGAACTATGCTATGTGTATGCACACTGAGGCAATAAAGTGAGGATCATAAAGCCCAGAAAATGTAAAAGCAATTTTAATGTTAAAAATCCATTTAGTGAGTGCAAATTCAAATGGAGGCATAATTTATGGCTTGGTTCCACATTCTCCTCCATCAATGCAGAGAAACACCACCTACGATGAGTATGACATGGTGTCGATTCTCATGAGCACTTTTTACTATGCAAATACACTATATGACAACTTCACAAATGTTATATGGATAAACTTGGCAGATGTTTCCCCACATTTATCTACACTAAAGCTCTCTCATCTGGTATATTTAAATTTTTTCCTTATATTACCTTCTGCATATCAACTATTAAGTATGTGCCAAATCCAGCTTTTAATGATTCTCAATAAATCTCACAGTTCAAATAATGAAGCTCATCAAATGTATCTACTACTACAAGGTTTATTTTAATGTTCCTTGACTTCAAGGATGATTGTCTTCCTCAAAGTAAAGATAAGGATGAGTCAAATGTTCCTTTTCAGAGTGCCTCTTATTCATCAGTGCTTTAAATAAAATCGGCTGCCATCTAGTTATAAATAACAGAGTTTAAGTATATATGAAACTCATCCTATCATTTTCTTGAGTGTAGATACCCCAGCACCCAAATCTTCCACGTCAAGGGATTCAATGACATCACAAGCCACAGAGAAGGGCCAGAGGTATGGGACAAAGGTGATTGAAGTTTCTCTTGACCTAATGGTCCCTGGTGGACATGCTCTGACCCTCATCCAAGTTTCATCTTAGCTAAAGCATAATATTTATAAGATAGAAGAAAACAATTGCATGCATCACTAAAGCAGGGTGGGGAGGGAATTTTGACCATCAAAAATGCAAATGTGTGCTGGGGAAAATAATGAAAACAAGATTTGACCTATGAATTCCTAATCTCTACTTTCCCATTTCAGTATGTAAGGGCTTGTTGGGAGAAGGAAAAGTAAATAACTGTAGGAAAGAATGAGCACTGTTTTGAAATTTATCTATATTCTGTACATGAGATTAACACATAAACAAACTCAACCGGTTTATGAGTCACTAGGTTATTGATCACATTTGTCATTTTGTCAGCTGCTAACTCCATTAGACCATCACACAAAATCCTGATTTAATGTCTTCAGTGGTGACAAAAGCCTCTGTGGAATGGCTCATGATAATTACTAAGCAATGCCTAATTTAACTAAAAAACGGGAGAAAACTTATAAAAGTTAGAAAATTATTACATATATGTCCTCTTTGACTACCATTGTTTGTGCACATTTCTCTCCCTTCTTTTTTACTCATGCTTTTTTTCTTCTTTTTTCTCTTCCATGTTTACAGTAAGACATCAATAGTTTCCTGGGTGCTATTAAAAAACAGAGATTATTCACTCTCAACTCATATTATTTAGGATTAAGGATATCTTTTCTATGGTTTCATCACATTTCCTGGGAATTAATTCAGATGTAATGATCCAGTAAGTTCACTATTGTGTAGGATTCATTCAACTGAGTTTCCTTTGAATCAAATGCAGAAACTGACTCCAGCTTTCGACCCGAATGTTCATAATGCAAAACCAACAGGAAGCCCACTGAAGTAATGGGGAGGAGGGAATGGATGAGGAAGGGGATTAGATGCCAAGAAATAAAGCCCTTTTCATGATAAGAGAAGTCTAGCAACCACAAACCCATAAGGAAGGCCCTGGGGCTGCCTTCCCAAAGAGATGCCAACCAGGAGAGCTGATTCTGAATTTAGAGGAAGGGACTACATGCCAGGGACCCGTGAGGCCATGTGGACCAACAGAGAGGCCGTGGGGATGGTCAAAGCAGTGAGGCCCCCAAATCAGGACTTCAGTGTTTCATCCCAGATTCTCTGGCACCAGGTGGGTGGTTCTGTGTCGGTCATTCAGTTTGTCTCCCTGAGTCTTACTTACCTTATCTGTATGATGTAAATGATAAACATTTACTCCAGAGGATTATTGTCAGGCTCAAATGAAATCAATAGTGGCAGCCCTTTTTAAAGTGGAAAGGGGATTTGCATGCTAATGTTAGCTATTATTACTATTTGTTAGACTTGTGGCCCAACTTATGATCTTTGTCTAGAAGCACTGGACAGGTCTCCCCATGAACATAGCATGATTTAGAGGGTTTCAAGGAAGAGCTCAGAAAAGGAGACTTTATCTGATTAAAGAAGGGAAAAATCATATCTCTAGGCTACTCAGGTAAAATGCTGACCCTCCTGCAAGTTGCAAAGTATGAAAAGCTAATTGCTGGTTTCCCACTCCCTTCTCTATATTCTACCTCATTCAGTCCTTCCCCAGGAAATATTTTCCTTTTACTCCTTTTCCTGCCCTATTTTTTCTCCTGGATTCAAAACCAGATCACAGAAATGAACATTAATAAACCCATTGCATTAGTTACATTAGCTTTTTTAAAATCTAAAGGTTTGAGACAGAATGCATGACCCACTTATCTAGAAGTCTTGATAAGAGTTGGGTGGCCCAGTGACTGGGCAAAGTCAGGCAATACTCAGGGTAACACAATGTCAGCTTCATCCAAAGGTTTTCCTTGTGGCTATAGGATGACCACATGTATCAGTTAGGGCCCCACGCTGTTTCTTTCATGTCCATAGAGGGACAAGTGAATGGGGACAGGAGAGGAGAGAAGACAGAGATGCATTTCCCAGCTGCTGAATCAAAGCCTTCTTTTCTGTACTTGACTGACACACAGCTTTCACTCTGAATCTGGCTTTACGTGGAATGCTGTGCTCTGAGTTCCTGAACCAGTCGCTGATAAAGGGAAGAACATTGCCATGATTGGCTGAGACAAATAGGGCTCCCCCTCCCCGGAGCTAGATCAATCCCTCAATCCTCATTGCTGCCACACCCTGGGGTGGGGAGGGGAGGGGCTTTGTAGAGTCAGCCACGTGGAGCACGCTGCAGAGGAAGACGCTATTGATGATATTTTATCAAATGAGGAAATGAGACAAGGAAATGAATCTCTGAAATTTTAGATTTCAGAGCCCGGATTAGAAAAGGCTTCCTTAACAACTCTAATGTCATGTCCTAGAAATAAGAGACAGGATTTGGGAGGCAAGGAGATCTCTCAAAGTCAATGTGAAAGAAGAGCCCTGGAGTATAAATCAGTCCAGGATGAGTTCTACCTAAAGAATTGTTTACCTACAGAACAGCCCAGAAGAGATGACAGTTTGGGAGTGGAGACAGGGGGACTCAGAAATCGAATAAAGGCTGAGAAATAGCAAAATGAAGAGAAGATGAAGGTGTGAATGTTAATCAAGACTAGAGGTCGGGGTCAGCCAGGGGGGCCGAAAAAGTTAAGACTTAAATCAGAAAGAAATGGGAACAAAGGGTCTTTGGGGCAAGTCTGATGGTAGTTAGACATTCTCAGAGGAGCCACGGGGACAAGGCTTAGCCCTCAGAGGTAGTATTTAAACTATCAAGTGAGAAAAGGGGGTGCTTTATTTGGCTTTTTTTGTGCGGCATTTTTATTTTTTTCTATATCACTCTATATGTATAACTCAACAAACTAAGTGAATCATCTCACGAAGAGGATATCCTCTATAAATACACAGTATTTCTGAAGCAGAAATTATGTGATAATATGGTATAAAATGGTTTGAGGAAGTCTCTGGTAACATCTATCGTTATATTTTGTTGAATTAACAGGACTACCTTCCAAACAGCATCTTCCGAAGTAGAGGAGACCCCAGTTTGGGTTGAATTTGTTAGCCGTGATACTTAGGCTTTCTATTCAAGATAAGTCTGCTTTGGGCATTGCCTCAACAAACAGGTAACCCTCTGCATTAATCCTGACTCTTTGAGTTTCAAACAATGGAAACTCAACTCAAACCAACTCTAGCAAAGCAAGGCGGTCGCACATTTCTGGAAGGTCTAGAATCATTGTCGATTCTAGGCACAGCTGTTGTCAGGATTTAAATTATGTCTTCAGGACTCCGCTTCTCCATTATCCTCCTCTCTCTTGATGTTTGGCTTCATTCTTTCCCTGTGTCTCTCCAAGACGACCTCCAGTGGTGGCCAATCACATCCTCCCAGATTAGCAAGTCCAGCAAAAAACAGGTAACTCCAACTGAAAAATTGTAGATGATGAGGCAGAGATTGGCTCCGATTGCTCCATGTGCCACCTTTGAAGCCAGTCAGGGAAGCCCTGCCAAAGGGATACTCTGAGTTATGTGCCCGTCTCTGGGGTCAAGAGAAGGCAAGCCACTGTGACCAGCAGCCCCATCACACTCACATGGAATGCACAAAATTAGCATCAGAGGGAAATAAGAGCTGTTATGAGGACACTGGACAATCAGGCAGGGCAGTGAGGGGCTGCAATTACCACAGTCTTACCTACTTTCTAGGTTTTAAAGTTATTCCATGAATTCCTGAAAGAGAATGGGAGCATGTTCAACCCTGCACCTTGAATATAAAGTCATGGTAATTCCCATCCACACAAATCAGAGTAATATTCTAAGTTTTCTCACCTAATAGATTATGTAAGAGTTCAACAAATTTAATATAGCAAAATATTTAGTAATAAACATCATTAAGCAGATGAAGAATATTACTGAGATGAAAGCGCTTACTAACCTCAAGTGACATTTAGCCTAATTAGATGGTGATCACCTTGGGCTAGCACACAGTGTTCATACATAAGGAACAGACGCAATAAACATTTGGTCTGAGTACAGATAATCCTGGCAAGGTTCTCCTTTTAAACACATAAATTTTCAAAGGAGCAAACTTTTTACCTAAATGTTTGTGTATGTGCTTTGCTCTTTTAAGATTGGCTTTGAAGGATAAAAAATTTCAGCAAATCATATCATACAAGCAGAGATGTGTTCCAACATACTTGTCTTTCAAATAATTCTTTATTAATATTCTGCTTAATACACTCTAGCAAGTAAGCCAGTGAGGCGAACCAATATTGGTTTTATTGACAGATTTTACTATTACTTGTTATCCAGTTGTGGGTTCCATTCATAGTTTATCACAGGGCAATTGAAGACATTGCTCCTTAGACACATAACTGGATTGTTCATTTGAAAGTTATTTTGCTAACTAGAAATCACCACATTTATATGCACAATTCTTTCTAAAAACTCTTATCCAAACACTAACTTCACACTAGCATCTCTGAGAAACTTGCCCAATTACAAGTCCCTTTGGACACAAATACCGACAGAATACTTGATGTACAGTAACTTTACTTGGTAATGTATAGCTGTTATGTTGATCTCATTAAAAAAAGAACTGCTCACTTAAATGCAGCACTGGCTCACAGACATAAAAATATACTTCATATAATGGTTGCAAAAGCAAACAATTAAAAGAAAACACTTACCTTAAAAGAGAAAAATGAGGCCCCTAGAAATACAAAATTCTAAATAGTTTACATGAATAAGATTATTTGTTAAACTTACAAAACAATAAGCACAGGTTTTATTTTTTCTTTGGCAAGTGAATATTACAATATAATTCTCCCAGAATAACATTGGCCCCAAGCCCAAGACAAAGCCAGAAGCAAATGGCAACCTATTTGTGGGGCTGCAATAAGCTGCCTTTTCTGTAATTGCCTGCGCCCCCAGGGACGCCTGACCTTGCTTATCTGAGCATAAGCTCGCTGCTGCGTCCAGTCTGGACCTCCATATCTGCACATGCTGGCTGGTAAATTAAGCAGGCGTCTCCACGCAGGTGGCCTGGCTGGCATATGCACCGCCTTTGTAGCTCAATGACAAATGCTTGGTGTTACCAGGAGTGTTACCCACCAAAGTCCATAGGGACAGGGGAGAAGTCGATTGGTCTTAAGTCACAGGGAAAAATGGGCACTTATACCCTGCGTTTTTCATATCAGCTTGTTTCTATGCCCCTTCTATGTTATACTAGTGTATATAGGAATTGAGGTGGAAAAATAGTGATTACAACTCTTTAGTTGGAGGAGAGAATTGTACAGTGGAACAAATATATCTAGTTCGCATTCCATTTGCATTTCTGTTTGCATTCATGACCTTACCAAGAGAGAGAGAGAAAAGGCAGCAAACACCCTTACTAAAAGTCATGCTCCATAAATAGAAAGATCTAGATTAAAGGGTAGCTTAGGAACTGTGTCTCTTTGAGAGTAGGGACTGTGTCCTGCTTATCATTCTATCTCCAGTGCCTGGAACATAGCTGGTACATAAATATTTGCCCTATGAGTGATCAAACAGTAGTTTTCAGAAGTATTGGATTCGTAGCAGGAGCCCAACTAGTGTTTATCTCCATCAACCCTTCTCCTACTCTTCCAGTTGTTTGAAGAAGGAAGCTCTGATCTGCATACCCCACGGTGAAAGAAGCCCGCATGCAGCCTTGGTGACCCAGGAACCATCAGCTAGAGAACCTGCCTTGTGAAGCTTCGAGAAAGAAGTGGCCATTGGGCTGGGTTGTACATGTCAGCCGTGAATGGTGGGAGGGAAAGATAATTTCAGGAGAGGAAAAAAGTACCGTCAATGCAGAGGTAAATATCCACACAAGGCCACGTGTTATAGAGATAAGTAGAGCAGAATGCTAGAGATTCTTAAAAGCCAAAATAATTCTTCTTTCACGGTCTGCTCCCCCAGGTTAGTTCTGATGTCAGACGGGTCGTGTGAAAGAGGTGACTTGCATGTGCCAGAAAGTCCTCCGACTCCGTCTGTTCCTTCCTACCTGGCACAGGGACGTCACAGCCCAGGCGGCAGTGCTCAGCTGGTGGGCATTGGAAGCTGTGTGTCTGCTGATAATCCTTTTAAGAGCTTCTGCTTAATCAGTCCTCACGCTACGCTTCTCCTAAGAGAACTAGATGTCAAATCTTAGGTGTCTAAGAGCTGAGATAATTAGACTTAAGAGACACAGCATAGCAGTTTCAAGAAATGTCATGGATGCCTTGATGTTTCAAAGTAGACAATCAGGGGACTTGAATATTTTTTTAAGTGATTTCTAGTTGAGGGCCTTACAAGGTCTCAATATCTAACACAAGTCATCAGATATTCAATAAATGATAGACTCTTAAAATCCTTTCTCTTAGTAAATATAAAGGCACCAAACAGTCAGAATGGATGTCAGCCTCAGCACCACAGCAATATCCTGTGGACCCCTTTGGATGCAGAGCTCCAGGACTGGGAGGCAGTGACTATTTAACAACTAGTATGAAAGTATCAGATGAAATCCCATGAAATTATTAATATTTAAGCATGTTCAACCTGCAAAGCTGTTGATATCATCGAGTTCAGTCTAATACCTTACCATTTGAATAACCAGTGCAGCCATATCAATGCAGATATAGGGATTACATCTCCCAGGTACATAGACAAAGGTTGACACTGTTGTGTTTATCCAGTCCAAGTATATATGATCTGGCAGGTATCTACGTAACTTTATCCACACAGGCAACCAGATATTTTAGATCCCAAGTAGAAGTTGCTAGGGATGGAAGCCCAAGCAATAGCGTTTTATCCCCCATCCCAATTCTGAATCCTAACTCATAGCATTTATTGAGTATGCACCCTGTTTCCAATATTGTTCTAAGACTTGTTTGTGAATTAACCCTGTGGGGTGGGTTCTATTATCCCCATTTTACAGGTGACAAAACAAATAAAGAGAAATGAATAGCTCTTCCAAAGTCTCAGGTAGGTAGTAGCACAGGTGAGCTTTGCGGCCAAGCTGCCTGAAGTTGCAAAGGGAGGTGCACGAAGGTGGCTGATCGCACCAGGCATTTGGAGACCAAAACGGCAGCTTTATCATGGATAAAAGCTGGATTTAGAACACATGGCTTAGTACCACCCTAAAGGATCGTGAACAAGACCCCTGAAAGAGATGGATTTGCCCACTTGGGGTCTGGCTCAGCTCAACAACTGCAGATCTGCCTTCCAGGGCAGGCCACTCTGCAGGACAGAGAACAGTAGGTAGGTCTGCATTGTGCAGACAGGCTAAGTGGAAAAGAGAGAAGCCTGCGTGGAACAGAGCAGGCTGCGTTCTCTCTCCCAAAGTCTCCAGACAGATAACCCACCCCTTCTCCTGTGGAAATGAGTGAGAGAGGTGTGGTCAGGAGACAAGAGGTCCCTGGAGAGAATTCAGAGGGGCTATGGAATTAGAGGGAAAATTTCTTCTTTATTGTCACTGACCCCTAGCCCTACTAACCTCTAACTCCAATTTAGTGTTTTCTTCAGTTATGAAAGGAGGCAGTAAACCAGGCATATTTGAGCAGTGCAAATAGACATGGCAACAATAGACATGGCAGATGTTTCCAGACACTGTGGAAAGATCCAGAATCTCACCCGTGGGTATCAGTACTTCAAAATTATGGAAGTTCAGATCTGCTCTTAGATATTGTTGTTTGGTACATTAAAAAAGACATGTATTCTATCATAGATTTAGATTTTTCAAAATATTTTGATAATGCCATTCAATATAATTAATTTCCTCTATAATATGATGCATTTTTTGTACACATTTAAAAACCTTATTCTGAGAAGGGGTCCATAGGCTTTGCCAGACCTCCAAAAAGACCCCTCAAAATATAAGAATCTCTGCTCTAATCGAAGTCCCTCCAAGTAGAAACATGAAACAATAGAAATGGAGGCCTCCCCACCTCTGCCCTGCCCTAAGGGATGTTAATAAATAGTAAATAACTCAATAATCTTTTCCCTCTAAGTTTGACCTCTCCCCCCTCCTTCCCTTGAATTTGGTCACTTCTTTCCATCAAAGCCCTCAAAAATCAAGACTGTGAAATGAAACTTTCCAACTAGACTGATTTGTTGGAGCTTTTTTTTTTTCTTTCTTTCTAGCCTGCCTTCCTCTGATCACAAACTAGTTAAACTCTGCAAAAATGTTAAATGTGTATTTTTATTTTTGTTCTATGTACTTATGCCCTGCCTTCTTCCAAAAACCTTTTCAGGGATTATTAAAAGGCACGCCTGTTAGGATCATCACAAGACAATATTACTAATTATAGCGATTGGCAATTCTGCGGCTTCCAGCTGCCCAAGAGCCTTGTCCTAGAATTCCTGTTCAAGCCCTGCTTCTTGCACAGGTTCAAGTTCAAGTTCTTCCCAGGGAAACTAAGAAACTGAAGGTGCTGACAAAGAGGGATGCTTCACCTCCTAATTGATAAAAACATTGATTCAGAAATTCTGGCTTGGGGTACCACTGTTATATTTGAACTGCACATTTATTTACCCAAGGAAAGTTCCTTCTCACCAAACTGTGGATGGTTGTAGAAGTCCTGGTGGGATCAGACTCAGCTTTACCCTAAGTGTCCACAAGCAAGTGGAGTTCATACTTTGTTCCCTTCACTGTGATTTGTCAGCATCCAACAAGGAAATTGAAATTAAGAGGAAAAAGAAAAATCCTGATGATTTAACGCATAGGATTGATGCAGTCTTAAAGTCTTCACCAGCATTTTATTGGTCTTCTAGCCTCTTTGTGGGGAATTTCCTTTTTAAAAAAATTTAAGTAATAGTCCAAATATTAGCTCCTACTGTATCAGTCTTTGTTGCTTTTTCAATCATATCATAACATCCAATTCTCTTTGTTCATTTATATAGCCCTTCTGAAAGCCTTTAAAATTTGATGATCTTTATCCCAAAACTCAGCTTTGAGAAAAAAAAAATACCTAAGTGGGTTTCTGCCCTTACCCCTGCCAAATGTAAGGAGGGAGCTCTTGAGCATGGGCAAGGGTGATGTCCTAGTGTATCATGGGCTGCACCAAGCCTTGTCTAGGCACATTGTCCAAGAACTCTGCTCCACATCCTCAGAAGAGTTGAACGTCATCTGCACTGATCAGCTGATTCTGATATACAAATCTGAACAGATTCTTTACCTCAAGACTTTGTAAAGTGTCCATTGAAAGTGAGGAAACCCATGCTGTGAAATAAAAACAAGAGATGCCTCACTGATTAAAAGAAGCAAGCATGCACACAGCAGCAGGACCACAGCTTACCATGCCCAGAGAACCAACTACAAATACTATTTTGTAAAGTTTGGGTATTCACATCTCAGCTTTTCTTACAAAGGTGTTGATGGAAATTCTTAGCCAGGTAGGGCTAAAGGTCCTACCCCTGGCCTAGCTTGTCTACACCTTCTCCTGCTATCACAGCCCAAATCCTGTCACCTAAAAACCCATTTCTATGGGTTTTCTTAACCTACTTGCACTAATGAGTGGGTTCTAAAGTAAGACATTTCATACCAGCCGCAAGGGATTCTCAGCCTGCCCCTGCTCCTGTGGTCATTTCAGGTTTATAGTCCATCAGCCATAGTCCTGCAGTGGCTTTGATTCTATGCTATCTTGGTTGTGCTGTGAAGCTCTCTAGCTGTGCCTTTACTGTGCACCTTGAGTGACCTCGGCCATTGAGGCTCTCTCCAGCCTCCCCCAAGGGACTGCTTGGCAGGGGTTTTAAAGCAACTGACTTTAACCCACAGATTGGGTCCAAACTGCAAGAGGTTTCCTAGACATATGGAACTCACGGGCATCTTGACAGTCCCTGGGCAGCCCCCTTACACATACTCCCTGGGGCCCAGGCTCAAGGCTTTAGAGTTTAACCCCTTCATTCTCACAGACTTGTAGGCAATGCCAGAGGTTCAAATCCATGGGGTCAGGACACTGGGTATATTAGGCACAAGGTGGATGGGAAAGAATTCATTTCTGAAATTAGAAATGATCGACTTCTTCAATAAGCCAGAGCAGATTCCAGGTTATCCTGTAACTACAGCAACTCCACTAACCTTTCTGGTGTAGTGAAAGAGCTGTGGATGCCTACAATGGGAATAAAATGTAGCCTATGGCTGATTTTATCTGTGCCACAGGCTCTTATCTCTTGTGATGATAAAAACTGCTATTGTTAGTCCGTCCTTTCAGCCCCTTCCCATCTTGGTGTTTCAATAAAATCTGAATCCATCCAGAGAGTGTGTAGCACATGGAAATGTCAGCCAATCATAGTAGGTGAGTAAGGAGTGGGAGACGAGAAAGTTTAAAATGCCTGAGCTGCTATTGATCAGGTTTACAATCAACCTATGCAACATAGACCTAGAAATATCCATTCTAAGTGTGACCATTAGGAATTGTCAATCTTTGACCATTTCTGACCTATAAAAGCATCAATTTCATATGGTTTAATGTAATATTATTCACATTACACTAAAACAAACTGACAAAATTCATCTCATCCTACCCAATGGGTCTACAATCAGAGCAAAGGAGGCTGCCCACAGTGTTTTTGTTTTATCTATTTGTTTCATTCTATGTTTAACCAAGAGGACTTCAACAACACCCAGTGCTATAAATGTTGGCTGGTGTCTTTCCATGTTTGGGAATATATACATCTGAGAGTAGCAATGGAATTCCTTCCTCGGCTCTGGACCCTACATTACTGCAAAAAAGTGTATCCACAGAGTTTAAGAATGGTTGGTCTAAGTCCTCTAGAAATAGAAAGCTATTTTAAAGGTTCTGAGGAAGCATCTAACAGAGGAATAAATTATCCTTATACTTGAATTCATCTGAACTGAGTTCCTCCATCAATAACAGGGTACCGAAATTTACCTGCCACTAAAGTTGACCCCAAAATACAAATAAAAATGAGATAATGTGTATGAAAGATATCAAAGAATACTATATTCTCCTTAATTTTTTTTTATGTTTTCATTTATCAAGTTAAATTGTTGTTCTGAGGAGGGCATTTACCAAATACAGTATAAATAAGCATTATCTTCCTAAAAATCCTTCAATATGGGAAGTTTTATTTCCTTTATGTATTTACAAGAACATATGGAATCAGGTCATTCTCCATTGCCAAGGTCATAACAATCTCAAAACAAAGGTGTGGCCTAAGCCTGACATAGTTTAAACATTGGCACCTTTCATGCAGGCCTTCCTCTTTTTAGTACTAAACTGCCATAGACACAGAAATGCTCAGCTCTTCAGGTCTTGCCTTTTAATTAAAGATTAAAAGTTTACACATGGAAATGCCTGATTACCTGAAGGCCCATTTTATTGAGTGAAGGCCAGTTAAAATCATAGAGGTATTAGGAGATTTCATTACCTGTTGACACTTCCAAAAGTTCACATTCTTACAAGCAGAAGGTAACAAAGAATACAGAGAGGAACAAAAATTCTTCATCAGTCATTCCCCAGTGACTGAACAATAACCACACAACTTATTTTTCAACATCACAGTGGCAGCGTTAGTTGTATGGGTCAGTTCAGGCTGCTATGACAGAAGACCACACATGAGGCGGCTGAAACGACACACATTTATATCCCACAGTTCTGGAGGCCGAAAGTCCAGGATGAAAGCGCGGGCAGATTTGGTTCTTGCTGAGGGATCCCTTCCCAGCTTTCAGATGGCTCCCCTCTCCCTGTGTCCTCACACAGTGGAGAGAGAGAGAGCGCTCCCGTGTGTTGCTCTTCTTAGGAGGGCACTCGGATGAAATGAGAGTTCCTGTGGCCAGGATTCTCACCTGGCCCTGGTTGGCAAGCTCACTGCACACCTGTGAGCAATACATGGCTGTTGACTCTATATAAAGAGCTCTGCCCAGTGCTCTAGGAGTGACACGGTGGCAGGGCTGCAAGGATGCAGGAGAGCAGAGCAGAGGCTGGAGTGGTGGTGGTGCTGAAGACAGGGGCCCAGAGGACGGCTGTGTGGGCAGACAGGCCCGGAGGATGGCTGTGCAAACAGAGGGGCCCAGAGGCAGAGACCGGCTTGCTGCGTGCAGACTCGCTCTGAGTGGATGGGATTCTAGTGACTGACCTGCCACCGGGAAATAAAGTTGGGTATAATCCTTTCACCCCAAGAACATTTTGCTGTCAATTTCTTTGGTCACATTGAATCCATAGCAGACTTGCTCGGGGCTGAAACCCATTGGCAAGACAGGGCCCCTCCCTCATGATCTCACTGAGATCGAATTACCTCCCCAAGGCCCCATCTCCACATGCCACCATGCTGTGGGGTAGAGCTTCAACATACGGATTTGGAGGGGACATGATGCAGTCTACAGCACTAGTCAACAACCACAAAAACACTTCTTAGAAGTCTGGTTCTTCTTAGAAGTTACTTTCTAGATGTATGAATTTAACAAATATTATTAAATACAGAGGTGGCCATTTTAAACCAGTGTTTTCAATGTTCTGGACACACCTCAAATATTTAGTAAATGACACCCCTAAAAACCTATAATACCTTTTCTTTTAAGTATTTATGTTTCCTTTATTTCTACTTACTTTTCCCATCCTTTTATTTTTAAACAATTTGGCTTAATGGGCTAAAAATAGTGTGTGTACTGTTTCGCTTTTAGCTTCATTGTTACAAACTGATTTCTAATTGTCTCTGAGACTGGAAAAATCTCATGTGAATGCAGTAAGCATATTTGATTGAGGCTCAGGAGGGGATTAATGCAGGCCTGGATTGGGGGCTGGAGTTCTCCCGACCTGTTCTATAATACCATTCCATCCCTCCTGAATTATAGACCCTTTTGGAATTTATTTCTGGCCATGTAGAATCTGGATATTAAATGCCCTGAGTTGCTATAGTTAGCTAGACTATTTTTAGTTACAAACTGTTTCCCTGAGATACATACAGCTGCTCATTAACACTGGAAGGCTTTTTCACAGTCTCATTCTTCTTTTTCAATGCCCAATAGGCTTATGAGGGAAAATACAAACACTGGTTATATTTAGTCTTCTACTCAGCCATGTCAAGGCCAAAATCAAGAGGAAGTTATAAATATGCTCTCATTTCCTCTAAGTAGCATTTTAGTGCCACCCAGTTTGGTGGTGTAAAGGGCAGAGAGGAGCTGGCATTAAAATAGGAGGGTGAGTAAATTAAAATCTGAATTTTTGAAGACATTGTCCAATACATGGGGTTAGTGTTCATATGGGGTGGCATTGAAGAGTACCCGAAAGACAGCAGGCATGTGCTCAGCATCTGGACAACGGGTAGCACACGTTCAAAAAAGGTTCATTGCTTAAATGAACATATCATTTTGCATAGTTCACCCTTTGAGATCAGAAAGAACATTCTCTGAGGCATCATTCCTTGGAACGGTGAGCATTGCACACCCACAAAGTGGCCAGCACATTCCCAGCAACGGCTCAGCAGTCAGTCTGAAAGCTGGCTTGGCTGCCTCCTCTGTGGTAATCAGTGTCCACTGACACAGGTGCAGCAAGGGGCATTCCTGTGCTTGGAACTCCTGGCTTGTTAAAATCCTGACACCCACTACTACCAGCCAGTTGCCCCATGACTGGTCCCTTCTCACTCCTCATCAGCTCGGAACTTTTTCCTAAGTCTCCTTGGGCACCTGGTGAGGAGCCTCAGGACCCCCTCCAATACCCTCTTCACTGCTTTTCATCCTTCTCAAAGGATCTCAGGCTTCTCATACACATCATGACCACCCACATCTTCCATTTCTCGCCACACACAGTGTGATCCAGGGTCTATTGCAAGGGAGGGTGGGGGCTTTGGCACTCAACAGGCTTGCATTCAAATCCTGATGCACCTACTTTTACCTGGAGGGGTGGAGGGGGTACCTGGCGTGAGCTGCTTCATCTCTAAACTGTGGTTTCTCCATCCGAGACCTAGGGGAAAAACACCTACTTCATATGTTGTCATGAGAATTACATGAAATAATTAATGTAAATAACCTAGTTCAGTTCCTAGTACTAGAAGGAAATGGTCTGTAAGTAGGGACAATTATTATTCACACGTCTGTGAGTAACACCTCCAGTAAGCATCCAAAACCTTGACTTCTTCCTTTTTTTTTCTTTCAGCTTCTGTCCGTTATACAGCAGCCTCTTTCTCCCTCTCATTTGTTCCTCCTCTGCTGCTCTTTGTTCCAGTCACAAACCAGAACAACAATACTTAATAATCCTAAGAGCAGGGCTACCGATATACCCACAGACAAGACAGGGGATGCCACCAACTTTTGAACTAAAATAGTTGAAAAGAAATATAGGACTAAAGTTAATAAGTGCAGACACCTTTAAAAATAAGTCCAGAATACCCCAACTATCTTCAGAATGTCTCTCAAAGTTTCCCTCTATGTCTAACTTTAATCTGGCTTTCTTTGAGCAGTCAGCACTTTAAAACAAAAAATTAGTTCTTACCTTTTCAAACTTCACACATATTTTTGGAGTGCACTATCAAATAATTAATATTGCTATGTTTTGATATGGGTTTGCATTAACAACTACTATTCCACAGAATTATCTTCTGATGTTTTTATTGCAAATATACCAACATCAGCTCCATGATTGGTCAAAGGGACTCCCAGAGATGAGCCCTGGAAACCAGCAAATTATGCAAGTGTTTCCACAGAGAACATGTTCCAAATTCCAAATAAGTGAGTTGCAGTCACGTGTGGAATGACTTAGTAGCATGTTGAAACACGTGTCGATGGGCATTTTCCCACACCTAACACATCTTCCTTTCTCAGTTTTTATTGTTTTGCTTGGATTTGTTTCTCTAAGATAATGGCTTAGAAAGGAGTTAGATGGCTTTCCAACACAGACAAAAGTACAGGAACCTGGCATTCTAAAATGAATGACAGTCGGAGAGTGGTCTGCTTGCTGGGACATTCCTATTTTTCATCACAGCAAATGTTGTGCCTAAAAATAATCATCCGCCCTTCTCTAGGAACACCTGTAACCTTGGTTTTGTGGGGTTTTTCCTCATTTCTTTTCATTCTGGTTTTTAATGAGAGCCTCATCATATGGCAGGAATGTGCCTTGATTTTATGATCAGGATTGCAGCTACATGAGAAAAATAAATGGAAATTTCCAAACTTTAAACACATGCACCAAATACGGTCTCCATCAATTTTAAATTGCACATGAAGAGGACGCCACAGCTGTCTGCCACGTGGCAGATACATCACGGCCACAGCTTGTGGCTACCATATTGGAGAGTGCAAATGTACAACATTTCCTTCCTTGGAGAAAGTTGCTTTGAACACTGCTGCTGCAGAACATGGCTTTTTCATGGTAAAACAGAGCTGGATACCTGCCTCTACCCAGATGATGAATTTTGGAAAGAACTTTCCCTATTCCGGACCAGTGTTCATATAAAGACTTCTCCACTTCACTACATGGCTCTTTTGGGCTTCCCAGGATGGGCACAACAAGAAAGCCACCAGCCTGCTGGTCTCAGTGGCTTGTTGCTTCAGAAATAGCTAAAGTCACAGATTCAGACTTCTCACTCTCCTGCACAATTCAGCAGGCAATGAGCGGCCGGGGAGTCACCCTTAGCTCTAAACCACCTTGTTAGCCAGCAAATCGGGCAAAGACAACAATCTACCTATCGTGTTCTCCCACATGCATCAGAGATTCTGAGTGCACAGCCGTATTACAGATCTGGGAATAAGGCTTCCTTAGTTTCCCGGGTGGCATTTACGAGACTTACAAAAATGACCTTTGCCATTTTCAAGACTCTCAATACATGGACCACCCGCTCTGAAGGGAAAGGCAGATGACAAAGACTGTTTCAGCCTTACTTTGAGCCAGTATCTTACAGTAACCATCAGTTCAAGTGCAGAAAATATTCTTCTGACCTACTCCCCCTTATTACCTGGACACTTTTTTCCACCTTCTGAAACACATCTACTAACTCCAGTAACCCATTAAGTGCTTTACTAAGTGTGGGTTGAGCTGGCTGTCACTTACCTCTGCCATGAGCTTATTAAATTAAAAAGAAATTGTGAAGATGTACATTCCTTCTTTTAATTCCTTTCAATCCTTTGGAGAAGCCAATATTTGTCTCTGCAAAGTTCAAGTCTGCATAACAAAAAGTCGGCCAAATCTGACATCCAGCCACCAAATCTTGCAGAGGCCATTTCCCCCTCCTTTCATGGGCTCCCTGTTCCCATTCCCTGCTTACACTACAGTTTGGAAGTCGCTGAAGGAATTCACAAGTACGACGGTTTGCACTTCCACGCGCTGTTTAAAGGCAGAAATATCAGGTTTCCCAGAGCTGTGAAGGAAGTTGGCAAACACTTCAAAGCAATTTTGAAGCATCTATTACTTTATTAAGCAAGGGCAATAATGATCTACAAACTGCCAACTTGCTTACGTTTTCCTGCTGTTCCTACGTTTCATTGCTACCACGACAGTGCTCTCTTTTCCCTGCTTAAACACCAGTTAGTACATTGCCTTTAAAATTACAGATCTGCCAGCAATTACAAATAGAGTTAAAACCACATAGCTAAATGACCTATACAGCTATGAGAGCGATGGAGAGGTAGAGAAGTCTGCCATAAAATAATTTGTCTCTTGTCATTTTGCCTGCAGGAGTACGCACGTTATTCCCCCTCCTCCCCTTATTTTCTGCACTCTCTATATTGATACACATATTGTGAGACCCAATAATAATTACAAATGGTTAGTCCCTACAGTAACTCAGTGGGTATTTAATGGTGTGTTTTCAATTAGTCCAAACCTGACAACCCAAGTGGAGACAGTATAAGTGCAAATATTTTGCACTGTATCCAGGGAACACACAATCTAGTCATGGAGATAAGTCTCACCCACATTAAGCAACAATGACAAATTGTAGATTAATTAGATATGAACTTGAGGAAATGAATTATTCTCCCTGGTCCTTTGTACTTTAATGCCATATGAATTCTGAGACAGTAGAAGTGGGGTTTCCATTATGCCTCACAGGCTGTAAGTCTTGTGGAGGTTAAAACCCCAGGTGACAATTGAACTGCCATTCCTGATACATGACCTTGTCCCTCTTAACAAAGCTGGTTCTTACCAAGTGATCCCTTGCACTTAGGATCTATTTGTCAGCAGCTAATGAAACTCTAGCCTAGTTGATACCTACACTTACCTGTCCCCTCTCTGATGGTCCACCCTGGGGTAGATACAAGGAGGCGGATGATTTTCAAAGCCACAGTAACCAGGTCTGCCTTTTCAATGTTATCCTTTAGCACTTGGTCCGACCAAGGTCTTCTACAAGCTCATATAAATGAGCAAATTGTATGCATTCCAAATGTTCAACTGATTATTGGCCTCCCCATTTATATGCGAAACAGAAGTGGTTTGGTAATTACAATCCCTCAACCACCAAAAAAATCCAACATTGACAAACAGGAAAATGCAATCCACCCAGAAAAGCTAAGGCAAACTTTAGAGATGATTATCCTGAAAGTTGCTAGCCAGTCATCTGAATGTTTCAGGCCTGAAGCTAAAGTCTGTATGAAGAGTATAGCTGATACGGAAGACCGTAAAGAAATAGAAAAAATGGAATGAGTGACCATGTGTCCCCACATCTCTTGTTCACATTTTGCAGCCACTGCCTCATTTTTCTCTTTTATTAAGGACAGAATCTAAGTTAATTACCTCTTTTGACTCCACCAATAGTGTTCATCTAATAATTAAATAAAAGCTGAATTTTTGCTCTTTTCCAAACTATGTTATTCTTGAGTCAAAAAGGTCATTTCTCACCCTAACTGCTAATTAGTTCAATTCCAATAAATAGAGAAGCAAAGAAAACATTTCCATATGCAAAGGGATAATAGAAGAAAGTCAGAGAAATTAGAAAGGAATCCATATTCACCATTGTGAATAGTGACTTACTAGGGAGTAAATAATTATTCATACAAATGGGCAACAGCTTTCAAAACAATCACCTTAGAAGGTGACAAAGACAAAGTTCTCCTCAACGAATTTTTAAACCCTAACTTCAGAGCTGCCTTCAGCTCTAGCATAAAAGACGCATCTGAAATCTAGCCCATTACTTTAAAATCACACTTCAGTCAAGGCCCCAACAGTACTGCTTGGCTTGATTAGTCACTTTATTAATCCAGTGTCTCAGTTCATTCAGGCTGCTGTAACAAAATATCATAGGGTGGTGATTTATAAACAACGAACATTTCTTTCTCACAGTTGTGGAGGCTGAGAAGCCCAAAATCAAGGTGCCAGCAGATTGGGTGTCTGGTAGAGCTTACCTCCTAATTCACAAGACAGCCATCGTTTTGCTGTGTCCTCACATGGCAGGGGTGAGGGAGCTCTCTGAGGTCTCTTTTATAAGGGCACTAATCCCATTATTAATCCCATGAGAGCCCCAATCACCTCCCAAAGGCCCCAACTCATAATACCATCACCTTAGGCATTAGGACTTCACATATAAATTGGAGTGGCAGGGGACACAAACATTCGGTCTGTAGCACCTTGCTTGACCCCGAACTAATCTTAGCTTTTCTCAAGATATTAAATATGTTCTCCAGTAATGAAGGATGCCCCCAGTGAGAAAGTTCAAAAAGCACAAGTCACAGTCTCTGAAGATCATTTCCAACAGGGCATTTCACAGAGGCTGAAACAAACGGAGGGTTATTGAAACAAGTTTATTGATTCCCATGGTAACTTCTCTAAAGGAGATTTCTACGGATCCAAATATCCAAGGACTGTGTCACGCTGTGCTACCTCCCAGTGCCATGGCTTGGCACATGCTTTCCCGTAAGTGATGTGCCCTGCAACGTACATTCTTTACCACCACCACCCCTGCCCCAGAGATTTCGTTTCTTTTCTTTCATTTCTCTCCAAATCCTGCCCCCAAGTGCAAGTCCTACATTTTCCAGGCAGTTCCTCCTGACCAATGAGCCGACCCACAGCCAAGAGCCGATGGTCCTTAGGTATTTCTTCAGCTTCTTCTCTTGTCCTGCTTGAGACACGTCATATTATTTTCCTGTGTGTTGTTATCTTCATGCATTGTTTCATATGTCCTTCACTAATTAAACTGTAAAATATTTGAAGGCAAAGATCTCTCTTGAGCTTCATTGTATTGACCATACAATCCAACACTGTGCCTAGTATGTGATGGACACTCAATAAATAGTAATTAATTCCTTAATTGCAAGATAACTCTTTTTCCATCCACCTTCTATCTAATATTTCTCCTTAAAAGTGTTTAGCTACTGAAGAATAAAAGTAAACTGCATAGGCCATTAGATTTATCCTTAACTCCTGATCCATGTTTTTGTTCAACAAATATACACCGAGCACCGCTGTTATGAAAACCACTATTCTAGGTGCTGAGATACAACTATTTAAGAATGGAGCTTACATTTCCAGTAAAGAGGGAGATAGATGATTAACAATAATAATAAATAAATAAATAAACTATATATTACACCAGATGGCAACAGCTGCTAGAGAAAAAGAAAGAGCATCAGAGAAGAGTGAAGAATACTGGGGCAGGGGGTTGGGGCAGTGGGTTCAGGCAAAAGGTACAATTTTCAGTAGGGTGATCCGGGAAGACTTCAGCAGGAAGGTGATATTTGAGGAATGCCCTGAAGAGAACGGGGTATCAAACCTTGTAACAAAATAGAGAGCATCTGAGATACTCAAAGAAATAAGAATCCACATAGGCAGTTGTAGGGGTCTTGGGCATCTCAGTGGGGGATCTTCTCACCTTTATATTTCCTGAAATGGTTTCACAGCCTCTCTGCTTACTCATACCTAAATATAATCACAATGTGCCATTAATCTTTTGTTAAATGTCTCTCTCAGGATTTGAAGTGATTTGAAGGCAGATATTGTCTCATTCATCAAGACCAACCTCATAGTGTTTAACACAACTCCGGGACAACAGTGAGAAATCAATAAATGTTTGTTGAATTATTGAATAAATCTTCATCCACGGAAGCAATTCATCTCATCTAAATTCAACGCAGAGCTTTCCCTAATTTGAATCAAATAATGTTTGTGTACACATATTTACTTTTAATGTAAACACTTGCCAAACTTCTTTTGAAATAAAGAATCAAACTTCTGATAAAAAGCCAAGAAAAGCCGCCCCATCTCCTCTTTTGGCCTTTCTGTCGGCGTCGTGGAGAACTTGCCAAATAGGATTTAAAACTGGGTTGCACGTTTGCTACTGTTCAATAAAGGAGGAACAGTTCGTACAAGATGAGATGCTGCAGGTTCCCAAAGGAAAATTTTAAACTAGCACACACAGTGCTAATTTAGCCCTAGAGTTATTAACACGAGGAAAGAGTAAAATTCAAGTCAGCCCAACACGCCAATGACCAACGAGAGAGCGCCCTGCCTCTTGGGTGCGATCGGGGCTGCGTGGAAACGTCATTTCCTTGCCAGCTTTAAGCTAGGGGAAGGCATGTGAGAAATGACAAATTTTTCTTAACAATGATCCACACCTCATGGAAGAGACCTTTTCTTTCTCTTTAAGTCATCTTTGGTTCTCCCCATGATTGACCCTTAGAACCTTTCCCGCTCCGCGAGGCCGAGAAATCCTGCCCCTGCCACCTCATCTTCTATCCAGAGCCGCTCTGCACCTGAGGCAGGCTGACATCAACTCCCCTGTTGATAGAGTCCAGGGCAACCAAGCCTCATAAGGAAGTTTATTCCAATCACATAAAATATATTGTAATTGTAGTTGGTACAACAGGCCAAAGAAAGTCTTTCGGTATCACTTAATACCCAACCGCAAGCATTCCGCAGCGTCTCTGGAAGTGTCCAGAGAGCACAGATGACTCAGGGTCCTTGCCATGTGCCCCTTGGCCCTGAGTTGGTGTGACAGTTTCAGTGCAATCTGCTTCTGGCTTCCAGCCAGCCAGGATCCTGATAGAGCTGGTATTGTTCTAGCCTTTTCATAGTTGGCCAGGTCCAGTTGTTCTTAATTGCAATCCCATACCATCTCCGGAGGTGACAAGGTGCCTATGAAAAGCGGCTCTAACTACTCTCACAGCTGGGCTCCATCTCCATCCTACTCTAACCTCAATTCATCTGGTTTCCTTCCCTCCGACTGGACTCTTTTTCTCTGCCTGAGTCCTTCAGATCGACGAACTAGCTGGATGGTTTTATCTGATTTTATTTTCAGTTTCTGCCCAGATGCTGCCTCTCAGGACTGTTCCTTCAGCAACTGAGCATCAGCACCCACAGGCATGCCAGGTAAGAGCACACCTGCCAACCTCAGCCCCATCCAACAAGTGTTCATCTAGGGCAGGACCTGGGGGGAATATCACCCAGGATCCCACACTGAGAAATAAACATAAAACAAACAAACTATAAGTATGTGCTCAAAAGCAAAACTGAAGGAACGTAACAGCAGCAGACTCACAGACTCCAAGAAGGGACTAGTGGTTACCAAAGGGGAGGAGGTGGGGAGGGTGAGTGGGGAGGGAGGGAGAAGGGGATTAAGGGGCATTAAAAAAAAGAAGGCACTCAACATCTCTGCACCAATATGAATCCTATCATCCTAAGGCATGATTTAAACCAAGGAATCAACGTTGGACTCCTAGATGGTGGTTATGCCCTGGGGTCTCAGGATGGCCAAGACACCAGGGAGAGAAGATGTGGTGTCCAGATGAGGAGGCACAAGATGGATGGGGGCTTGATTTAGCCAATTTTTATTATGAAGAACATTTTTTTGAAGAATCTAATCATGAGTGACCTCAGGCAGTGTCCTAAGTCTTCTGTTTCTCTACAAACACAAAGTTTTGCTTTTAAAGGGCAATGAATATTATGGGGTAGACTAGAGATCACCTCTAACCTGGTTGTCAGACACCCCTAAACTTTTCATTTCAAAGAAGGCTCAGCAGGGTTTGGAATTATAATTCTTTATTTTGCAGGTGAAAAACCAAGACTTTGTGAAGTTAAATGGTGAACCCAAGACCTCTGCTGGAGCTTTCTATTTAGTCTATTCAGACCTTTGTCACTAATGCTTCAGTTGAGTTCATACACAGTTTGCTTTCGGTCTCATCTCTCTCCAGACTCTATCTAAGGACGTTGAATATTCCTTTCTGAGAGAAGAAACACCATGTGTTGAGAAACAAGTACATTACATGTAGTTTCCCCAAGTTTCCCAAATAAATGAACTCTAACGTCTCCCTCAGACTCAACACTCCCAGAGGGAGTGTATCTTCACAGGCCTCAGTCTCCCACAAGCAACCATAAGCCCCACAAAGGCAGAGACTGTCCTCTTCACAGGTTCCCCAGGGCTTAGCACATGATTCATTACTAACACTCAATACACAATTATTAAATAAACAAGAAGTCCTCCTAGTGTTAACTTCTATGTAGTCAACATTTAGACATACTGATTTAACTGTTCCCTATTACCTCTGACTGGTAAGCTCTCTTGGTTAAATTATTTCAGGAAAGCCATGGTTTAATTATTAGCCTATTCACTGGTTATCTGTGTTCTGCCCATAATGATTACTTTCCTCTATAATCTGTGCTAATCTTCTTGATGTTAAGCACCATAACTGGAAAACAGTTTGCATCATGGGCCATAAAAATGTTGGTGTGTTTGACTTGACACTTATGCTTTTAGATTATTGAATTTTAGGAAGTAACTCTCAAGGTAGGTTATTTATAAATATGCCCAAGAGCATTCATAGCAATGTAATTTGTGAAAGAAAAAATCATCCATGACTAATGAGAAAATAAGTAAATTAGAGTACATTCATAATAAATAGACCCATTCAGTAACTGTCTATTAAGTGCCCACTATTTCCAAGCACTATCCTAAGTGCGTGATGGACATTGATTAGCAGAACAAAGATCTCTGCCATGGTGGAATATGCATGATTAAAAAACTATGTTTTTAAGAGTTTTTAGTTACCTAGAGAAACGCTTAACATAGAAGTTAAGTGAAAAAAAAGCAGGATATAAAATTATATACTCAGCATGATCTTTATATAGTCCATAACCACAGAAAATTATTTTAGAAGTCAAAATCTTAATAGAAGTTGTCTCTCAGTATTGAAATTTTGGCTTACTGTTATTTTCTTTATGCAGGTCTACATCTCAAAATTTAAAAATTTATTTCCAGAAAACAACCTTTATCATCAGATAAACACCTGGAGTAATAGGACAGTGAGCTACTCACCCACCTGAGCCACAGGAATCTGGAATTCTTGTTCTAAAAGCTCCTACTCTGTGTTCTTTATAAGTAACATTGCTTTTTCAAAGTACACGTTTCCCAATCTACAAAGCCCTTTTTCGCATTCCTTCATCTGGAAACTGAGAAGAACAAGCAGTAACCTGCTATGAATGATTGCTACTCTGTGTTAAATGTGTTTGGGGCCAATCAGTTAATGAGTTGATAGGTCAATGTAAACTGCATTTTGAGTATTACATATTCTCATATGCATGGAATCATTTATATCATGTAACTTGTATGCAAAGTAGATTGTAAATCTGTGAGCATAATACACACACACACACATACACACACACATCCAACAAAGCAATAGAGGCCAAGGGCTAAAGATTTCTTAAAACAGCACTGATGTCATAGAATTTTTTAAATTATCAACACCGGTACCTTCTGAATTAAACAATTTTTCATTTTTATCCCTTTGTATGACTTGGACTGCACAGATATTTAAATGGTAGAAAAAAAGTACTGTATCAGACTAAGTGTCCTCATTTGTGTTTCAGAATCTAATGTAACCTAAGCAAAAGGTCAATGTTCATGGAGTAACCTAAATAGAGAGTCATATATTTTTCATCCCAAACATATTATCAAGTGTGTGCAAACACATCCAGTTGCTCAACTGTCACTTTCCTATGTCTGCGAGTCTTGCACGCACAGAGATACACACAGAGATTATGCTGAAAAAGAACTCAGCTGAGCAGAAGGAGGGTGCCTCAAAAGCACAAGGTATGTGAAAGTAAGTAACAGGAACAATGTTATAAAGATCAGAAATTACAGCATCTCAGCTCTGGTTAGTGGATTTGGGGGAGACAGGACAAGGGGAGGAAGGAGTGTTGGGTGTTCAATTTTTCTCAAATATATGGAACTGATCAATCAACATCTTTCAAGGAAAAAAAATGCTTCAAATCCTTTAACCAAAAGATTGGCTTTCAGGATAAGCTGATGACTACATGAAAGCAAAGAATGAAAGGTTCAACAGCTGCAGTGGGTATAAGACCTGCCATAGTTGAGCAGTAAGCAGCCACAGCTTATTGCTGTCCTCCCACAAGGTGGCTTGCAGAAAGGGTCCCTACAGAACGAACAGAAAGCAATGCGAAAGACAAAAGACTGTTTAAATTCTGTTCTAAATGGGTAGCTAGAAGAAAAGTAATTTCTTTCATCCCCAACAATGACATGTGAACAAGCCAAGCTTAGAGAAACTTTATGGGGGTTCAGACAGTCTAGGAGCCAGTGCCACCAAGAATTTGATTCCCAGGACACAGGTGTCAGGAAGAGGCCTGCAGTCCCTGGGGAGTATGTATAGATTCCACTCCCTAAATAGCTTGACCTTTTACCCTGCAAGCACCAATGTGAGAAGGGGAAAGGGCAGGGACTCACATTATTTTTTCCTATCATGTTCATTTTTCCTACTTACGTTTGCTTATTATTTCTTAATATAACAGCAGTACATATTAATACATGTTCATTGTGCTAAATATGTGGCTACAGATTAACACAGACACAGAAATAAACACCACCTGTGATCTTATCACTCAGAGGTCCTCTTCTTTAACATTCTGACCTATATCCATCCAGCTGTCATTTTTTTTTTTGCCATGTAGATAGTTGTTTGACCATTAGTTGGGGATCATTATGAACATACTGCTTTGTAATCATCCTCTTAGATTTTAAATAATATCCTGATCATTGGGCAGTATCATTAAATATTCTTTTAAAACATGATTTTTAATCAGTGCATGCAGTGGTAGCATATGGATGCCCTCTATTTAGGGAACTACTAGCACACTCTTATTTCAGCTGAGTCCGACCTGCACACAGTTTGTAGTATCCTCATATACAGTTCTATAGTAAATCTCTGTTTTGTTTTTCTTCAAGCTAATTTTCTAGAGGTGAAACTAGGTGAATGGCTGTGTATATTTTTCAGGCTTTTGATACTTGATGTCAAATTGTCCTCTAGAAAATTCAACTGATTTGTATTTCACCATCAGCGCATGAGGCTGCTGATTCTCCCCACATCATCACTACCATTAAATATCACAGGATCACCGCAAAAAGCACTGCAAAAGCAAATATCTGTTGGACTGATATTTCAACTTAAGTATCAATCATAGTTCCAATTGCAATTTTTTAAATTATTGGTGTTTCCCTTACCTTATTCACTTGTGTTTTACTGTGTAAATAAAACCAAACTGCAATTTTTATTGCACACACCCTTTTACTCAAAAGCAGACAAAGAACACACTTATCTCCACTCCTTCCCAACTCTTGAAGCACTCTTCCCTTCACTGTTATTTTCCCACTAAAGTGACAGTAAAAGGTTAATAAAAGAGAGGAGAGACTAGTGGAAGAGAATGTCAGAAACTTTGGAAGAGGAAAAGCAGATAGACAGGTGACTTAAGTTTCAACTTCAGTGTCTCTGAAGGAGAGGACTTAACAAAGAGCAAACGAATTTTTTCCAAACAATATTGGAAAAGCTCAGAAGTTGTTTTTAAGACCAGTTCAATCCTCACATTCCCTCTTCTAAGCCACATGGCCTGACAGCTGCTTCTCCCAGGAGAACATTGCGGGTGGTTATCTAGACGGTGGTCATACAGCCACCTCACTGGCACCAAGCAAGGGCACTTGACTGGCATTCTGTCCATTTTTACATTTGTCAATCCTAAAGTGTCTTGGTTTGGGCAAAAAAAGTATATGGTCACTGCCTTGGCTTGAACTGTGTCCCCCAAAAGAAAAACACAGAATGTGACCTTATTTGGAATGATCTTCATAGATGTAAGGAAGGTAAGGATTTCAAAATGAGGCCATTCTGAATTAGGTTGGGCCCTAAATCCAATAAGGACAGTCCTTATAAGAGACAGAAAGGAGGTGACAGAGGCACAGGGGAGAAGGCTGTGTCACCACCGAGGCAGAGAATGGAGAGGATGCTGCCACAAGTCAAGGAACGTCAAGGGTCGCCAATGGCCAGCAGAAGCCAAGGGAGAGGCGTGGAATATTCTCTTGACAGTTTCTGGAAGGAACCAACCCTGCCAAGATCTTGATTTAGGATTTCGGGCCTCCTGAGTTGTAAGAAAATATATCTCTGTTGTTCTAAGCTGCCCCGTTTGTACTTGCTATATGGTAGCCCTGGGACACTGGCACAGTCTCGCCGATCTGGCAAGGTCACCCTGGGGGCTTATGAAGTAAGGCTCTCCTGGATATAGGATGGCCAAGTGAAATACACATGTTGAAAAGTCAGGCACTATTTGCCTGCTTTGCCACTTAGCTCTACCGCTCACTTCCCAGATTTAGAGCTCCGCCTTCCCAGCACAGATGGACAAGAGACTGGAAGAGATTTCTCTGCAGAAGCCAACTGCCCAGGCTGGTGCTCCTACTGAGCACCCTCCTGTGAGGCCCTCACGTCATCAAGCACTGCCCATGCAGACACAGCTTCCTGCCCTATTTTCATGCACACCCTTAACTGTAAATGGACACCGAATAGTCATCAATAGGAACAAATTCAGAGAACTGAGAGAGAGCAATGTGCAGAGATTTACAAATCACCAGAGCACCATGTTCTCTAGGAAACAGTCCTCTATCTTGCTCTGGATTCCTGCAGTGTGATCTAGCTGCCCTAGTCCTATGGCATTTATGAGAACTTCTCTATTTTGCTCTTTCCGATGCTGCGTTCTGTATTTTATACATCTTTGTCTTCCTCAGAGCACTGACTCCTGTCTAGAGTATCCACAAATATGACTAAAGATAGGACTTGGGGTGCAGCACATTTTCCCCATACAGATAGATCCGTCATGACTGTGGTGCATCAACAGCAAATCCATGTCCTGGGAGCCCCTGTGGCTGGATACGTTATTTACAAGTGTGTCCATGGGTTGAGTGTTTCCAGATGCCAGGCCCTGTGCTAAGAGCTGAACTCAGATTATATCATTCGATCTTGGCAATAACCCTGAAGCTAAGATTTGCAATTGTTCCCCCATTTTACAGGTAAGGATACCAAGGCTCCCAAAGGTTTCCCGACTTGCCCAGGGTCATGCAGACCAGAATCAGATCAGACAGTCTAACTGCACAGCCTGAGCCCTTAAATTTTAAGCCAGGTTCTCCTGACATCATCTGGATCACTCACAGTATCAGTGATAAGATCTACTCACCCCTCCTCCATTTATAGCATCCCTGGCACCACAGGTGAGAGGCACCCCCCGTTAAATCCAAAGGCTTACGCCAAGAAGACTGAGAGGGAATCAATTCACTGGCCGCTGTCATCGGTGGGGCTCCCAGTTGAGGAGCAGAAAGCCGCCAAGCTCAGAGCCTCACATGGGCCTTGCAGACCCCGCTGAAGTCCCATAGGATCCCAGCCGATGGGGCTTCCTGTCCATGCTCCTGTGTAGCGACTGGATGTAACATTTGGAAGAGTGAGTGGTACAAGAGTAGAAGAGCATAACCCATGTTTTACCTCCATACCTGCACGAACTCAGGCAGACATGGCCTACTCCAAATAGCGGTGCACATTGAACACAAAGTCGTAGTACCAGCAGCTGTTACGGATAAAAATCTAATCTGTTCCCTAACCCCTTCTTGGGTATAAAATAGGACTTTTGGAAAATAGCTGAACTTCTTTGGGTCTCTAAGATCCCAGTGTACTGGCACATTGATTGTACCCAATGGCCCTGTACATTTCATTATGCTGAAAATTATGATTAAAGTGGAGGGAAGCTCATGTGTACCCAAGGTTTGGTCAACTGCATATTGTCCCCCACCAAACATACTGAGGATGTCTTTGGAAACTGTACATATTATCTTATATGGACAAAGAATCTTTACAGGTGTGATTAAATTGAGGATCTTGAGATGGGGAGATTTTCCTAGATTATCCAAGTGAGTTCTAAATGTACTCACTCACTGGAAACCCCAAGGGAACACAGCCCTGCTGAAATCTTGATTTTGGCCCAGTAACCCTGAGCCCAGGCTTGTGATTTCCAGAATAAAACAGAATAAATGTGCGTTGTTTTAAGCCACCATATTCGTAGTTATTTGTTACAGCAATGACAGGAAACCAATGCACAGGCTTAGGCCCATTAATTAATAACCAGTTTATTCTGCATTCATATAGGTATCCCCATTTTCCTTTTCATTAAATAAGTAGCAAACTTAATCCTCAGGTGCTTTGTGAATGAAGAATGGCCACAGCTGGTCAACCAAATGTCACTGCTGACTGCTAGAACATGCACTTCTCATTTTTTCTCACCCTTGGAGTGTTGGCTTGGATGAAGGTGTAAGTACAGAGCACACTTTGATAGGATCCATGTCCCAAAGTCTGTTAAGATCATCTGCTTTTCCTCAACAACAGTAGCAAGGTACAACACAGCAAATTTGCACAGTCTCCAGGATGCCACAGTCCCAGACCCCTGCTTCCTTACCCCCCATCCCACATGGGTTTCAGAAACAAAGAAATCACAATGTCACAATGATGTCTACAGACCAAGGACAAGGTGTAAAGTTCCTCCTTGTCATCCTCAATAGGAGGGAAACAAAGCTACAAGACAAAATGGATGGACTTCGTCACTGTAACTCAATTCCCGTTGTCAGAGTCCAGTTGACTTTGAGTAAGAGCTTTGAGGAATTTGTTCAAAACCTTTTATAAATGGTGTTTAGCCACTTTGGGTCATCTGACAGTATTGGGTGGTATAGTGATGGCTTCTTTTTCTTAGCATGTTTTCAAGGTTCATTCATATTGAAGCACATATCAGTATTACATTCCCTTTTCTGGCTGAATAATGCCATTGTATAGCATACCACATTTGTTTATCCATTCATCAGTTGGGCTGTCTTCATTTTTTTGGCTACTATGAATAACATGTATAAGTTATTGTGTGAACATGTTTTCAGTTCTCTTGGGTGTATACCAAAGAGTGGAACTGCTGGGTGACATGACAACACTCTGATGAATATTTTGAAGACCTGCAAGGCTATTCTTCAAATGGCAATACAATTTTATAACCCCAAACATATAAGGGTTCTGATTTCTATACATTCTTGTCAACACTCGCTACTGTCTTTTTATCACAGACCCCCTAGGGGATGTAAAAGGGTATCTCATTCTGAAGGTGGTTCGCATTTCTCTAATGGTTAATGATGTTGACCACCTTTTCATATGCTCATTGTCCATTGGCCGTGTGTGTATTTTCTCAGAGAAATGTCTGTTCAAATTCTTTGCCAGTTTCTTAACCGGGTTAACTTGTCTTTTTGTTGCTGACTTACAAGAGTTCTTTATCTATTCTCAACATGAAACTCTTACCAGATAAATGATTTGCAATATTTTATCCCAATCTGTGGGTCATTTTTTATTTTCCTGATAGTGTTGTTTGAGGCATAAAGGTTTTTTAGTTTCATCATGTCTAAATTTACTATTTTTTTCTCTGTTTCCTTGTGCTTTAGGCACTGTATTTAAGAAACTATTACTTAATCCAAGGTCACAAAGATTCACACCTATGTTTTCTTTTAAGAGTTTTATTATTTAGCTGTTACATGAAGGTCTTTGGTCCATGTTGAGTTCATTTTGTATGTGGTGTCAGCATTTATTGTACTTTGATATCACATTAGATGTCAAGATAGTATTGTATCTTTAACATCCTATTACATAAGTAAATCAATTATATTTTTATAAATAAAAAATGGCAAAAGAATATCTATGCCATTAAAGAAAAATATTTAAAGACTTTCAAATATTTATTTCTTATAAAATTAAAATATTATTGGCATATACATTATAAATCACCTTTATGTATTAAAATAAATTCCCTAAGGTCTGTATTAGACAACAAAGTATCGACATTATTTGACTTATTATTTTAACTTGAAAGCAATGCAAGCAGCATTTTTTTCAAAAAGCCATAATGCATAACTATTATTGCATTTGAGTTCCTCTAAAACTCAATAACTGATTCTCTGAGGAAAAAAGTCTTTACAAATTGACATATTACTCTTATGGCATGTTAACAAAATATTACTCAAAATCATTCTTGCTGAAGTGTAGGTACCTGACAAGGAGAAATAATCTTGCAGGGTTCTGATATCTTCTCAAGTGAAGTCTTGGACAAAAGAAAGTGTCAGGAAAAAGAACTGTTGGTAGCCTGCCATCAGAACTCCCTGCATTCAGATTCCTGAAAACACAGAAAGAAGACATTTCTAACTCAGCAGGTGTGAGAGAAGTGGGGAAGGAAATGATTTAGAAATGTAAAAAAAAAAAAAAATGATCCTTTTGACAGAAGCACCCTAGAAAACAATAAGGCTCTGATTTTAGAGTTAGACTTCCTGTGTCTGCACCTCAGTTCCACTACTAACCAGTTCTGCAAACTTGAGCTGATTAACCTCCATGGGCCTTCATTTCTTCCTCTGTGAAATAGGCTTTATGAGAGTATCTATCTGGGACTGTCATGAAGATTAAATGAGTTAATGCAGGTGGAGAAATTGGCTTGGTCCCTTGTTTATAGAGAGAATCCAATAGATGTTAAGCTTTATTGTTTATCATTGTTATTATTCCAAAAAAACAGAAAGCCTCCACCAGGCCCCCAAATTACTGAAAGTTCTTGGCTTTCAGAAGAAAATTCCTAGACCTTGGAGTTTTTCTATGACATATAACTTCAGGATAAGACCTCAAGCAAAATGCTTCTGTATCCAGGTAAATTTAGGTGTCATTCCAGCCTTCGGCCATGACTTTCAGAAATTTGATTCCCCACTGGGGGAAAATGAGCTTGGAGGACAAAGGGATACTGAGTGAATACTAAAATGAATACTGAAGGAGCCACCTGAGCAGGAACAAGGGAGAGAAAATAGCCTGAAATGAATTACATAAATGATAAGTAAAGTTGCCAATGAATCAATAAGAAAATGCAAAACACCTTACTTCTAGCTTAGCTCTGACAGTGTAACACAGACCATTTCTCTGGGTTTCACTTTTCCTACCTGGCAAATGAAAGTTTGAATTTCCCCAGATGACCATTTAGTTTAAAGTCCACTCCAGATTAAAAAGTCTATGGTTATACATTCAAAATAATTGTGACCATTCATTTATTTTTAATTTAATCCATGACCATATCAGAAAGCAGCATTGGAAGTATTATCACTTATACTGAGAGCACATTAATCATGGTAGCACAAATTTTTAACTTCTTTTTCAAGTTTTAATATTTTTAATAGGTAATAGATTCATATAATTTATTTGCAAAGTACAAAAAAGTATACTGTAAAAAGCCTTCCTCTTCTCATTCGGTTCCAACTTCTCCCCATCAACAACACACCTCTGTAACCATGATTTCACATTCTTATTATCCTCCCAGATATGCAAAATAACACAAACATATCTTTCCCCGCCCCCCTCTTTTCTTATATACTGATAATATATAATTCTTTCTCATCCATACCTGCTTTTTTCACTTACCTATCTGTCTTGGAGATTTTTCCAAATCAATAATAAAGATTTCCTTCATTCTCTCTCTGTAAGAACAGAGCATTTCATTGTGTATACACATCATAATTTACATAACTAGCCCCTACGAATGACAATACAAGTTTCCAGTTCTTTCTACGTATTAAGGGGCTTTAAAAAAGGATTTTGAAAAATGGATATTGACTATTATCAAATGCCTTTTCTGGATATATTGGGACAAATGACCTTTCAAAATTTCAGTTACTGATGTGCTAAATTACGGTAAACTTCTTATGTTTTAATTATCCTTTTATTCCTGAAATAACCACCACTTGATTGTGGTGAATTATTCTTGTAACATGTTGCTGGAGTCTGTTTGCTAATATTTTATATAGAATTTTTTCATTGATAGCCATATAATATTGTTTATGGCTTCCTTGTGCTCCATCTTTGTTGGGCTGTGAGGTCAATATTCTCCTGGCCTTATAAAAATCACGTAGAAGCTTTCTCTTTTTCTGCTCTGAAACAGCCTGAATAACACTAGCATTGTCTGTTCTTTTAAAGATTTGGTAGAACTTCTCTGTGAAACCATCTGGGTGGGGACTTTCCAAGGTTTCACTTTCATGAACTTCTCTATTTCGTTTGTGTCATTTGTTCAGTTTATATTTTAGTACTGTTTTGTTTTTCAAGCCCCAAGAACATAGTTCAAGTTTCTCACACTCTTCAGTTCATGACACCTTATTACCATTTGTTTCACAAAGTTTCCTCTTATTTATATTTTGAAAGTACCTATTTCTTTTTACCCCCACGAACCCTCCCATTCCCTTCCCCTCTCATACAGGTAACATTCTAATACATTAAATAAGTATCTTTCTGAAAAATGTATCCTGGTGAACCGTGCATTGGGTTTTTTGTGCATTCTTTAATTTACATAAATGGTATTGCGCTGTATGTTTCATTCCGTTTGTTACCTTTTCCCTCAAGCACTCTTTAGAGACCCACCCACGTCACTCCGCAAATGTCAGACCCACTGCCTCTGACTAGTGCCATAAACTCCAAGGTGGGCATCCTCTTGATTTTAGAATCTCCACTCTTCCAGGGATGGGCACCCAGGTGGTCCTCAAGCCTGCTTCCACAACAAGTGGCTCTGCAATTAATATCTTTGCACTTAGAACCTATGTGAGAGCTCATCTGGGAGAACTGCTAGATCCTAGGTGTGTATCTATTTAATCTGACCAGTGGCTGACTGGCTTACATTCCCACCAGCAGTATATACTAATTTCTATTTTCTGAACCCCACTAATTATCTAGTTTTCTAAGCTGTCATCCCAGTAGGTATACACCAATACACTGTTATTATTTTAGTTTTGATTTCTCTTTAAATGCTGGTTAGTTTTGGGGGTGTCCTCATCAGTATCCTGCCATTCATATCCTTTCCCACTTTTCTAATGGGTTCTCTGTATTTTCTTTTTGATTTTTAAGGTTTTTGATTAATCTGAATATTAAGCCTTGGCTTTAGACATTGCAAATACCTTCTTTCATTGTGTTATTGATCTATCCACTTGAGCTGTGATGACCTTGTTGAACAGAAATCCTTAATGTTGATACAAAAAAAATTTCTCAGAATTTTACTTCATGGTCTTGCTTTTGACATTACACTTAAAAAGTTTTCCCTGCTAACTTTCTGATCACCAACTCCAATTCCCACACATATAAGCAACTTTCCAACACCAGTTGGGTGTCCTACAATTTAATTCAATTCTGACACTATCTACCTGGAGATATACCAGATTCCCATGGGTTAAGAGGTTCAGGCCCACAAAACAGCCCCCCACCAACTTCAGATGCCAGTTTATACCCAGGTTGTCACTCTTGCATATGACTGACTGGCTATAGATTGGAGATTACAATGACCCCTGCCTTAAGTCTGATTCATTTGCTAGAGTGACTCACAGAACCTAGAGAAACATTTTACTTACCAGATTACTGGTTTGTTATAAAAATATATAACTCAGGAACAGCCAAATGGAAGAGGAAATAAATGGCAAGATATGGGGAAAGGTATGAAGTTTTCATGTCCTCTCTGTGTGTGCCACTCTCCCCAAAGTTCCACACGTTCACCAACCCAGAAACCTACTCTTTTTTGGGTTTATATATGGGCTGTTACATAGGCATGATTGCCCATTGGTGATTGAACTCAATCTACAGCTCCTCCTCACTATCCAGAGGTGTGTACACACACACACACACACACACACACACACACAGATCCTATTGGTTCTGTTTCTCTGGAGAACACTGATCAATAATGTAGTTTTAGCTTTAAGTATAATTTACTAAGACCCATACAGTCAGGGCTCTGACCTTAAGTTCTTTATTCTGATCATTGTTCTGATGGAATGATTTGGTGTTCATATTTCTTTTGTATTGCTTAGTCTATGAAAAAACTGCCCATTAGTTACAATGTTTTCAGTAAATTTTCAATACACAAGTGTTTTCAATTTAAAGAAATTCCTTTCTAATCCTAGGGGACTGTTGTGTTCATGATAAATGGGTGTTAACACATACAGCTTTCTATTACTTAAAAAACTCACATGGTTTTTCTCATTTAATCCATTAATGTCATGAATTACCTTTATAAAGTTTACAGTGATGAACCATCCTTGCATTCCTGAGATAAAATCCCCTTGATCATATTGGATTTTGTTTTAAATACATTATTGGATTAATATGTTCCTATTTTATTTAGAATTCTCACATTTATATTATTTGATGAAATGGGCTTATCACTTTCTTGGATATGGATGTGTAAATTATTTTAATATGGTTTGGTGATCAAGATTACACTAGTTACAAAATGAGCTGAGCAGAATTTCCTCATTTTCTTTCCTTTTTTGTTTCTTTCTTTCTTTGCTTTTTTTCTCTCTGTCCTTCTCTTTTTTTGAAACTACTCCTTAAGACAAGAATAACTGTTTCTTAAAATACAAATAAAACTCACCTGCAAAACCATGTGGGCCAGGAGTTTAGGTGAAGAATTATGATTTTTTGGCTATCATTTTCATTTCTTTAATGCTTGCTGATCTGTTCAAGCTATCTATTTTGCTTTTCATCAATGCTGATATTTTATATTTTACTAGAAAAACATGCATTTCATCTGGACTTCCAAATATTATTAGCACATGAATGTGTATTATACAAAACTTTAAAAAAATTTTCCCAAATATCTAGAGCTATTCTCCCTTGTTTCCTCTGAATTTTATGTTTATTTGTATCTTCTCTTTTCTTCCTTTAGTAGTCCTGCCAGGAATTTTTTTTTATCTTATTATATTTTCTAAGAATTTTGATTTTGTTAATCTTTACTATTATTTTGTTGTTACACTGTTTCCTTCCTTCTTTTTTCTTTGAATTTGCTCTTTTGCTCTCTTTTCAACTACTCAAGTTGATTAGCATCTTTATTTTCAACCTTCCTTATTTCCAAGTAAATTTATTTGAAGTTATAAAATTCCTTCAGAGTGATAATTTGTAAATACAGAATTTTAAAAATCAGACTTCATTGATATATAGTTTACACAAAATAAAATGTAGCTATTTAAAGTGGACAGGTTGTTACATTTTAAAATGTGTATACCCCTGAGTAACCAACCACATTTACATATCCACTGCCCCCCTCCAAAGTGCTCCCTCATGCCTTTTTTCAGTCAATCTTTTCTGACCCTTCAACAAAGCTACCACAGATCTGCTTTCTAATACTATTAGATTAGTTTTACTTCTTCTAGAATTTTACATAAATGGAAACAGAGCGTACTTTTTTATGTCTGGTGTTTTCTTGCTCAGCATAATGTTCTTTAGAGCCA
Organism: Manis javanica; assembly: GCF_040802235.1. Taxonomy (NCBI): domain Eukaryota; kingdom Metazoa; phylum Chordata; class Mammalia; order Pholidota; family Manidae; genus Manis; species Manis javanica. Next base: position 10,845,611 of record NC_133167.1, on the reverse strand, counting down.
TCCTGTTGTTGTACTCAATAGTTCAGTCCTTTATATTCCTGGGTAGTATTCCATTGTATGGATATACCATAATTGTTTTAGTTGTTTAAGTGTTGATGGATATTTTATATGTTTCTAATTTAGGATTAATATGAATAAATTACTTCTGAACATTTCAGTACAAGTATTTGTTTTGTCCCACAAATGCTGAACTATACTATTTTCATATCTTTCATTGCTAAACATTTTTATTTTTCTTTATAATTTCCTTTTTAAGTTGAGTGCTATTTAATAATATCTTAGTTTTCCAATATATAAAGTCTTTAAGCTTTCCTTTGTTGTTATTTTCTAACATTTCCACCTCTAATTTATTCCAGGATCAGTTTTCATAACTTGTTATCCAGAAAAGTTATCCATTATAACCAAGCTCACAAATTTATTTTTATGAAGTTATACAGTATATTCCCTGACAGTCTTAATGTTGTCTATTTCTGTGATTATCTTCTTAATAGTTTCCTTAGTTTTTACTATTTTTTATTATTGGAGTTTTATTTTCTCCCCACTACTCTTTCTTCCATTACTCAGTTTTAGTTTGTAATATTTATCTTTACAATTTAATATACTTTTACTTCCACTATTTGGTTAGTCAGTTATGACTTACATTTTTTGTCTTTTCACCTGTAAGATCAGGAAACCAACCAAGTTACAGGACCTCCATTACTTTATACTGTTACTCTCATGTCGACATCATTAGGGGTTTATAACATTTACATGCAGCTCCCTAACAGCATATTGATATCAACCTAAATGGACTCTGTTTTGATTGGCAGTCTTTTTGCTGTGCTTTTGATTCTGGTTCCCAGGACTCCCCATAGGTCTTAGCCCTCAGGAGAGAGGAGGCCATTGTCCCTGTCCTCTGAGGACCATAGCAGCTGGCGGCACTGCTGAGAGGACAGGAAGGAACGCAGGTGATTTGGAAAGGGGACTGTGGGTTTGGAGCCATAGGCAGGGGGCGTGGCCGAATGCACAGAGTCCAGGAGCGTGTGAGACTGCAGGACCCAGCAGCAGACAGGGGGCAAAGCAGTACAAGCAAGGACTGTCTGTAAACACAGCTCATGTGCTCTGAAGACTTAAGGAAAATCTGGTCAGAGATTTTGAAGGGGACATAAATCCTACCTGAGTAGATACAGACACTGAATCATGAAAACTTGTGGGTTGAAGTGGTAAAGTGGTCACATGTAACCCGCCCCAATCCTGGCTAGATAGGCCTGGGAACATTTAGACTGCTTCTGAAATTTAAATGTGACTCCATAGGAAAATGAACTTTTTTTCTAGATAAATAGTGAGGTTTGCTTAAACAGAAATGTAGGATTGTAGATGTTTATACAAAGCCCTTGCTCTGATAGATACAGATGTGTGCTTTTGACTTCAAATAAGAATCAGAGTTAGGACTGGATAAAAGAAAAAAATATTATGTACTACTGTCTCTCAATAGAATTTAAAATCATCTTGTTCTTGCCTTTCTACTTCCTACTATAATGCACACATGTGCACACACACTCACACCCATGGTGGCCTTCTGGTGTTTTCCTTCAACACACCGTGGGATTTCACATTCCACCTCCAACTGGCCGAACCCCCTCCTCCTTCCCGCGCATCTTCAGGGGCACGGGTCCAGAAAAATAAGATCACCTTGTCACAAGCCTTTCCTGTGGCCCTCATCCGGAGGCCACTTCCTCCTCCTTTGAATTCCCATGATGTTTTATCTGGGCCTCCCATGGAGCTTATCTCTTTCTGGCTTACATTATAGTTGTTTATGTGTATTACACATTATGGTCAAGAGGAAAGAATGACTGCTGGCTGCAGAGTCAGACGGGTCTGAGGAGGAATCCCAGGTCCATCCCCTGCGAGGTGGGTGGCCTTGGGAAAATACCAACTCTTGGGAGCCTCCTTTTTGTTTTTTGGCAAAAACATAAAGATAATATTCTCTCTCAGAATTGTTTTGAAGATTGGAGATAGTACACATAAAACACAGTGGTCAGTAAAACACCAAAAAAAGTCAATCGTGATTATTTATCATTAGTTGTGATGTTCTTATTATTTCTCATGTCCCTCGCTAAAGTACTTATTTATCCATTCATTCAACAGATATTTATTGAAGACAAACTGTTTCAGCCACTGGAGACCAGATGGAAAATAAAGAGAGAGGCTTTGGGAGATAAAGGCAGAAATAAACAAGCAAACACATAAATACAGAGATCATTTCAGATAAAGATAGCGCTGTGAGAAACTGAAACACAATATGCAATAGAGAGCAATTAGAGGCAGGGGGAGATTCGCAAAGAGCATTTGGACGGCGACCAGGGGAAGTGGGGAGCAGTTATGGGAAGTTTTGAAGCCAGAGCATTTCAGGAGGGGATGGTGCGCGAAGGCAACGGCTCTGAGTGGGGAACGGGCTGACAGCAGTGAGTGGAGCAAAGACTGGTGGAGGGCGGATGGGGGAGCCAGGCGCGAGACGGGAGACCCTTCGCTCAGGGTCATGGTGTCCTGATAAATAGCGTGGATTTTATTCTCCATGTGGTGGGGAACCTCTGTGAAGACAGGGATCACTGGCTTGTACTGGGTGTTTTCTCTGCCATGCCCCCTGGAGCGCTGTTACCCAGCAGCCAGCCCACAGGTTTTTATGAAAGGCAGAGATGAAGGGAAGGGGGCCAGGAGGGGAGGACAGGAACGAGGGAACGCTGGAAGGAGAAGATCCCCGTCGACACCCCTCCACCTGAGTCTGATGGGTCTCGCAGTTGTCAGGGGCTCCGGCCTTGGTGGGTAGAGAAGCCGCCCGTCCTCCCCTGAGCATTTGGTGTCGCACTGGTCCCCTTCCTCGGGTGGTCCCAGACGGCGGGGCCTGGGGAGCCGGGAGGCCTGCGGGGAGGGCAGCTCGGCTGCCTCTGGCTCTCATCGCTGGCAGTTCTGTCTCAGGTCGCAGATAACAGCTGTCAGATGGTCTTACTGTGAAGCAATACGCTTCCCCAAAACAAAGAGGCCAGCCAAGCCCCAGGAAGGCTGCAGTCTAGACCAAACTCACAGCCTGGAAAATAATGAAAAGCTCCCAAGCAAGTGCACAAAGCCCCTCGGGGAAACGCAGGCGGTTAAACCTAGGCACGCGGTGTTCCCAGCGCCCCGGAACGCACCAGGGCGAAACCCGGCGGTGCGCCCGTATGAGAACTATAAACGAAGCTGTGAAGGGTGCGACGGGCCCGGAAACGGAGGGAAAGGGAAACAAAGGCAGTCAGGAGGCAGGAAGCAGGAACAAGAGTTGGCCAGAGGCAGGGCCTGCCCAGCACAGGGCAGCTCCTTTGCCTTCCAGAGAGCCTGCCCTCCAGGCAGCGGGAAGCTGGCCACACCTTAGCAGTGTCCGCCGGACACTCTCCTCTCTGTGGCGGGGAGAGACTGCACTACAAATGAAGCAGAAATGGCAGACTCATCTTAAATATTTTTCTTCATTAATTTTGGTCTTATATAAAAAGAATTGAACTCAATCAAGCCTGGCCCACCCCAGGGGCCAAATGGTACAGAGGTATTTGCTAATGGATAAGCATCTCCAAAAGAATGTTTATGGTTCAGAACCAACCAGCAGTGTTTAGATGAGCAACACGGGAAACAAGCAGTAGACTCAGGAACCTTGTTTGAATCTAAGTCAAAGATCACAAGGCCTGGCATGGGTGAGAGCTTCTAGTCTCAGCTCAGCTCTTGTGGACAGTAAGGTCCTCGTTGGGATAAAGGTAGAACTAGCTACCTAGCTAATATGTTTGCTTTTCTTAACATCCAGTTTCCTCATCGGTGCCTTTTGTGCTCAGCAAGTTGCAAGAATGCATTTCTGGGAAGCGGTGCCGTGATTGCAGAATTCTATCTATCACCAGAAAGATAGCATGAGGACTCCAAACAGGGAAGATTCCTTCTCAAAGGCCTTTTAAACTTCACAGTTACAAAAAGGTAAAGCAGACTCTTCTGGCATAAAGGAAGAGACATTGTCCAATAGCTGTAAAAATATTTAGAATTATCACAGAAGGTCTACAACGGATGGGATACCAGCTCTGGGCAAGCACTATTCTAAATGCTCTGCTTATGGCTGAGGTACCTTGTATAAGAGGCTTTGAGAGGTTAAGCAATTTTCCCATGGTCTCTCATGTAGGAAATGGGATTTCCAGGTTGGCCTGGGCCTGTTGAAGTCCAATGCTACAGTCCTTTTCTAGAATAAAAATGCATCTCTTCATGACCACAAAAGGAAAAATTAAATGGCAGCTTTCAACTGTGTGGTCATCTCTGTTAAAAATCTTTGATCATTGATTATGTTTTCATTGGAGGCTCAGCATTTTTATTGAACATGTGCTGTGGGCATTATCTTCCCACCTAACATATTATAGTGGAGTTTCCTAGAGAATATATTTTCAGTTTATGATTTCCAAAGAGAAATGTTCTTTTTAAATTTTTGGCTGAGGGCTTCCTTGTGTCATGACGATCGACTCCATTGCTAGGGCATGGAAAAGTAAAAATAGATTTCCCTTTAGTTGGCCACAAATAGGAGTTGTTTGTGTGCCAGAGGGAAATTCTTTCTTTCTTTTCCTGCTTTAGTTCTTTTTCTGCCACAATTAAGCAAGGTTCATCACCAAGTGGGTCAGAGCCAACTTCGTGTACAACTCCAGTAGGTGGTCACCTGCAAAAGATAGCTTCAGAGACGTGAGGACGAGGATGTTGAACCCAGGCAAGATGTGAGAGCGCCAGCAGGGGACCCCTGCCCACCACCAAAAACAAAAAATAAAACAAAGGGTAGGAAAAGCTTAGCTATGAACTTATCTAGAATTAAAATTATTCAGAAAATCTAACAATAAGGTATCACGAATTTAGCAAACGTGCAAGCTTTATGTCAAGTCAAAGTAAAGTTTTATTGAAATTACGTAGAGGGGAAAGAGACTGCCTTATCCTATTCCTTTAATAAAGTACTAAATCTACCCCAATTGAACTGAACATGCCCCACTAAACATCTCCCCACGTGGAACACCTAAAATCCCACCATTAGCAATTTGTTTCTGTTTGCTAGTGTTTTCTTCCTTTGGAGTAGGTTTTTGTGTTTGAGCCAAATGCTCTGGGAGTGAATACATTAATTTCATATATCTCTGGGAAAAAAATATAGTTTATCAGATATAATTTCTCTGCTCTGGAAAGACCCTGGGTTCCATGAAAACGTCTGGCCAGGGGGAACACCCAACCTCAAACATGAAGAGTTGAGGGAAGTAAGAAGTACATATAAACTTTGCTGACCTAATGCTTTTGCTCTAAGCTAGTCTTTAATTCCTAAAATTTGCTAGGCCATCATAAAAATCATGAAATCCTATGAATCTAAGAAACCATCTCTCTGCTTTGAACCTTTGGTGAATGCACTGGAAGTCACAGTCCCTTTTCTCCAAGGACTGAAAAAAAATGCACACCACTGTGTCCATGAAAAACCCAGCATTAGATTTTTTTAGTGTTGACAAATCACTGAACTCCAGGTGAAGATCAGATAGCCCTCTTATTTTCTAAACAAAGAAGTGGAGGGCCAGAGAGGACTGTTTTGCCTAAAGTTACACAGTGGCAAGGCAGAGATGGAATTGACTTATTTGCAGAGTCATTAAAAGAAATATCCCCCCCATCAGATTCCCATCTGTCAAACATTTCAACAAACATAAATAGTAGGGTTACTCTATCCAGGAAAGAAGTTTGTTTAGCTCAGCCAAACATTTCATTTTTTAACAGATGAAATAAATGAGAGGCAGAACTCTACATGGGACCCTGCTAACTGGGATAGTTGCTGTGTTGTGGGAGTGAGAGGGGGATGTAAAATTAAATGAACAATCTGAATTTAAACCAGAAACATGCTGCTGATGTAAAAAAAATAAGTTGGCGGTTTTGGAGGTGTCATTAGTATTTCCTCCTTGAATTGTAAGGAAGGGAGAAGAAGCTGGTGTGTGTGTGTGTGTGTGTGTGTGTGTGTGTGTGTGTGTCTGTGTGTGTGTGTGTGTGTGTGTGTGTGTGTGTGTGTGTGTGTGTGTCTGTGTGTGAAAAGCAAATGGGAAGCATTTAACTTAGTGAGGAAAATCCCTTAATTAAGAATTGAGTTTCAAGATGTTAATAAGAGACAGCCAATGACAACTTCCATCCCGACTTAACCAGAAACCCTCAAAAGCATTGGAGAACAAAGTCAGGTTTGGGAGGTGGAGGGGCAGAGGGGCACAGGTTAGATCTGGAATACTGAAACTGCAAATAGAGATGCCACTTTCTGACACCCCAGTGTCATCAGGGTATATCAGGATTTCAGAGAATGTGGGTTTCTTTTTTTCAGTTTCCATGTCTTTCAATTATGAAATGTTAAAAGTAAAGCTCTGGAGTTAATAGGAACTGAGTTGGAATCCCAGCTCTATACTTACCTACTGATGACCTTATACAAGTTCCCTTCTAGGCCTTAGTGTTTTTTACTCTGTGAAATGGTGTTATATATAATATCTACAGTTCCTTGGGATGAAGGGTTATATGGGCACATGAGCTGAAAAGTCTCCATGAATTGAGCTGCAGGGGTTCCTTGGGTTTTCACTCTATCTGATCCAGAAAGAGTCCTGAATCACGGGCAGGAGTCTAGGGACCTGAGATTAAGGGGTTGTACTAGATGATGGGTTAAGGATTCCATCTAGCAGTCATCTAGCAGTGATTCTATGGCATCTTCTGGTTTCCAAAAGTTGGTTATGGGACCTTTTCCCACCTGCCTGCTCTGAATCTCCTCATCCCAGCTTTCTGGTCCTTATTGCTGTCCCACTTCAGTGAGGTACCTGCCCGTCACTCTCCATCAGCTGATTCTCCAGGTGGGCTTCAGTAACCCTCTAGGACACATCTCAGTCTGTGCACCAGCTTCACATACCACACACTGGGGCTCTTGAGAGCACCCCAAACTTTGCTGGAAGGTGGGCATTAAAGCACCTGGAATCCATTTTAACCCACTTGGGATAAGTCAAATAAGTCACATTAAATGAACTTAAATCCGATTTCCTTATATATAAAACAAGTGGTCCAGACAAGCTGGGATGTGAGACCACTTCCAGAACTAATATGGAAGCTCCAGGGAGGAGGCCCTGTTCACTGTGCCATCTCTGTCCCACCCAGCATGCAATTGCTTCTCCGTAATATTGTCTTGTGATGAAAAAATCAGTATTGAGAATTTGTAATAAGAAAATAACCAAAGAATCGCCTTCCCATCTAATGACAATGTGTAACAATGGTTCTTCTTTCTTTTTCTTTTTTTTCTGCTCTTGGCACTGATTTTCATTCTCAGAACTGCAGCTGATGACAAGCTGGAAATGGATGCCCGGGTATTTTCTCACCCATTGGCTCTGGGTACCACTGTCTACAATCTACTTTGAACTTCCTTTGGAATTTTGAGGAAACCCAACATCTCTTCAAAAAAGGACAACCTTTCATTGATATCCTTGTTTTAAATTGATTTACCTTTTTCTTTTTCCTTTTTTGGCTGTTAATATAGAAAAACAGAGACACCAAGAAAAAAGTATCATCTTGGATTTTCTGTAATTCAGCTCTAGATGCCTAACTGTAAAAGTATTTCAGACGTAGATAAACCTTAAAGAAACCCTTTTAGCACCATCCCCACGGAGAATTTCAGAAGCCCAGGGCAAAGGACTTTGCCTCAGCCCAATTATCTCTCCTGAAAATCATCTGTCACAGGGGTCAGCACTCATTTTCTATAAACAGGTAGATAGCAAGTGTCTTATTTGGGGGGTCATTTGGTCTTTGTGTCAATTACTCAATTCTGCTGTTGTAGAACCATTGGCAGTAAGTAAATGAGTGAGTGTAGCTGTGTTCCAATAAAACTTTATTTACAAAAAAGGCAGCTGGGCTGGATTTGGCTCACAGGCCATAGTTGGCTGACCCCTGGTTTATTATTGGTCACAGCACAGTGTGATACAGGTGATACCATCAGGTCGGGATTCGCAAAGATTCTCACCCGACTCCCTTTATGTTTCTCTGTACCATTTTGTTTTCTTTCGCATTACAAAAATGAAACATGGTCATTGTAAAAACTTACAAAAAAATAGATAAAATCATCCACAATGCCATTAGACATACCTCTTCTTCATATTTGAGGGTATTTTATTTTGTTTGAGATTTTGTTTTATAGAATTGGGCTAAAGTTGTATCATACTCTAAGTGCAGATTTACCTAATTCCCGTATTTTTATGCTATTTCCTACAGAAGTTTAGACTAAGGGAGCAAAAAGGATACTGCCTAGTGAATGCCAATACCACATTCTTACCAGGTCATAGTGTAAAATAACCTTGAAGAGAAGGGTGTGTGTGTGTGTGTTTTGGGGAAACAACGTTTCTACTAATAGAGTTTCCTGAGACCCTTGTTAAAATCTAATGTTATGAGCCCTTCAGGAAATTCTATATACTTAGTAAGTATACAGTCTAAGCTTTGAGAAGCACTGTGGGTTGATGGGGTTCAGAACATGCTACCTAGGCATATTAAATATTTCCAGCTGAAGGAGTTTGAGAAAACAGCAGAAGCTGGATGGTCACTGTGACCTTCTCTCTGTTCTTTTCCCCTGAAACAGGTCATAAAACCCTCCAGGGATGGATACCCTCCCTACACCCAGAGGAAAGGAGCATCTTATCTCGAAGACAGAGGGATGCCGAGAAGAATCCTAACAAACAGGGTTTGCTAAGCTTCCTCCAGCTTAGTACACTTATCTCATACTTTTTACCTTGTATTTCTACATGACCACCCGCCTTCATCACACTGAGCAGAAAAACCCTGGGCTAGTTGTTCCAGGTCGACATGTTCTTCTGATAGCTCCCACATCATGCAAAAGTTACAATAAATAAATCTGTGTACCTTCCTCCAGTTAATCTTTGTTAATTTAATTTTTCAAACCCAGCCAAGGACCTTAAGAGTTGAGGAAGTAGTTTCCACCCTACAGGATACATCAGAGGGGATTCCTGTATTGCAGTTTCCATATTCTTTTACTTCAGGTGAGGACTCATTCTCCCATTCAGATGGTACCCAGGCACCCACCTGCCCCACAATTTTTCCTGTTGCCAATCATGGTCATTTACCTAATCATCAATATTCCTAACAGAGAATGTAAAAAGTTCTGATTTTAAAAGGGTTTCCAGGAGACACTATGTAAAACCAAATGCCTAAAAACATAGGTGCCTGGATTTTAAATGCCTTTCACATTTCACTCACGGCCTTTCGTGTTCCTAAATAAAGCCAGGTATTTCTCTTCTGTTGCTGAAAGCGGGGGTTGGGGGGTGTATTTATTGAGGAAAACAAGATCAGAAAATATTTTTGACATAAATAAACTAAGCTAGACACAAAGATCAACAATGGAAGTAAATGTAAGAAGGGCCTGTAGGGGGAAAGCTCGGAGCTGGACGGAGCTTTACTGTGGGGTCAGGTGAGGTCATGTTTGCTCAGCAAATCAGTAACACAAGGTAGCTGGAGCAATTGGGTTTTTAACGCACAGAACATTAATTTTTGTTTAAGTGCTTGGAAATGAAAGACTTCCGGTGGCATTGATGGGAATACACACTGAGCCATCAGCAGCCCGCCCCACAGACACACCCTTCTCTCCTCTGCTCTCGTATCTGGGAAACAGGGATGATCGGGTCTACCTCTGGGTGGCTGGAAGCATAAAAGAGATGACTGATGTAAATCCTGGTGGCCAATAGGATGCATACACAGTGAATGTTGCTTTTGCTTATAAAAGGAGGTGATTACAAATTCTCCTCTACCATCAATTCTCACAAGCCTTTTATTGACGTTTTCCTTGCTATAGTTTATTTTTCTGTATGTGTAAAGGTAGTAAGACAATTATGCTATAAATTGCACCATTCATTCATTCCAACCAGACTTCCCTCAAATTAATACTAATTAGTGGTGTTTACATGTACTTTCAATAGAGGTTTGCAATTGTTTGCTTTGCAGATCCCCAGTGGAAAGGAAAAATCAGTTTGGTTTTTTTTTTTTATTAAGAACAAATGGAGGAAGCTATTTTAACGTGAAGGTGACATAATGTCTTCAAACATTTATTCAATCATGTTGTGTGCTACTTCTTAACAATGAAAATGTCATTTATGATGCTGGGAAGAAGGAATATTCCCCCTAGCTTGGTCCAACAAAAAAAGAAAGAAAAGACAGAAAACTCAGTCTTTTTACTCTCAGCGAAGCATTGCACCCATTACATTTTTTGTTTAACCTCTCACCCTAACAACGTTAAGACACATTGATCATCTATTTCAATTGTTTTAACAATAGAACTCAACTTCGGAGGGGTGGGGTACTTGGCTCTTTCTACACTGTAACATGCTTTATGATTTAAAAAATAAATCATAGGTGTTCTAACCCTTCTAGTGGCGAAATGATGCAAAAGACTCCACCTGTACTGAAATCAGAGTTTTCCAAACTTGCCAACCATAAGTCACCCATTTATAAACACACGTTCTTAGACAGCCCCAGGGAATCAGCATTTGAAATAAGTGAGTCTAGTAATCAAACGAGTGTGGACACCATTTCCCAGCAGTGTTCCTCAGCCCGGACCAAGTCCTAGGACCTCCTGGAAAGCATAACAAACAGAAGCACCCATTGCACCACTGCCACCGCCACAGGCAGCTTAAAATCGCTTCAGAGGTCCTTTTCTTTATGCTCTTGGCCATTGGAAGCCAACCTAAGAGGGAGGGCGTGAGGCAAGCCTATCTGTCCCAAAATCATTTATTAAAGCATGTGAAATGGCGTACACGGCCCTTCCCCGATCAAACGCCCCCCGCAGATCTCAAAGAGCAGTTTTCATTTCATGTCGCCAAAATCAAAAACATTAAGGACCACTAGCATTCACATTTGTGAACTCATTTAGACAGTTTTCTTTAATTAACAATGAAGACACTACAGTTCTCAGTACCAGACAGAATCAGGGGAGGAAAAACTGAAAATAAGCATAACACTATAAAGAAAACTTGGAAAAGTGAAACACTTCTAAATAAAAATATATACCTGGCCTGGTACCCATTACATATATACATAATACATATGTTATACACATATATACAGTAAATGTTTTGGTAGCAATACAGACCATGCGTTGGTCCTTTTGTACAGATGAAGTAGCACCAGGGGCAGCACCACCATCTTAAGATGATTGACCAAACTGCACACACACAGCAAGTGAAAAAATATATGTGGCTTTAATTTGGCCCACTCTGCAGCCAAGAGGTGAAAAGAAAGAACTCTGTAAGAAAACGTGTTCCGGGAACTATATTCTTAACCAATAGCAAAGTTCTGAAAAGAAAACAAGAACATCACTAAAGATGTCTATACAAATAGACACATTTTCCTGTTTACTCAATTTGTCCTACCCTGTGGCATATCAGTCAACGCTGGGGAAATGCCAGGTGAATGGCAAAAGTCTAAACACCAGATTTCTCTCAGTGTATACACCACAAATGCCAAGTCATCAACCAACTAGGCAAAGGAAGACAATGCTCCAGCCTAAGCCATGTTTTCTAATCTTATTAGCTAATTACAAGCTCTTTAGTACTGCTAAATTCCTTCAGAGTAGGGTCAAACACCTGCAAAAGCATTCTACCTCCACCCAGCAGCTAAATGGATGCTCTGGTAACAAGCAGCGAGGGGAGCCCAACATGCCACCTGACACACGCATTGTCCACACTTAGGAGACTGGCTGACAGAGCTTACAGAAGGGTCTCCACAATCATCTCTGGCTTGGCTTTGGAAATGACCAAAGGCACCAGAGTCTTACCCTTGATGTTCTAACTACAAGAAGACTATCTTCACTCTCTGTAAGTAAGTCTATAGTCTGGAGGTCTCTTAGAATCGGCAAGGTCCTATTTCCTCACATCTCTAGAAGCGCGTGCTTCTTTCTCTCAAATCTCTCAGCAGCCTATACGAATGGAGCATTACTTCCAACGAACACACCCAAACCTAGGAACGCTAACTCCCTGTCAAGTCATTGCAAAGCAGCGATTCCATGTTTGGCTTCCATCCGTTACCTTTGCATGCCTTCCAAAGGACCCTGTCTCTCCCTGATCAAGGTCTTAATTCTCAGTGTCTCTGGTTTCAGCGCTTCCTTATGTGATGAACTGTCCACAGAATTCTGCCAAAGCAGCCGGAGCACTTCACATCTATCCTGTTTTCCGTGGCTCTGTTGTGGGTGGACCATGACCTCCCCTCCCCCATTTTTAAACCACCTGCTATAAATAAAATTAACATTTTCAACTACACAGCATATTGCATTCAGGATGCAAGACTGAACAAAACAGAGCTTCAGTATTATAAAATATTGTTTCTTACAGTATAGTAAAGATGTTTCTTAGCACTTTAAATGTCTCAAAGTTAGAAGACAGCTAGGAGACAATAGTCAGGGAAAGTTAAAAATCTCTACTACTGACTAGATCATTTTTAGTAAATCCATTTTTGCTGTCAACCTAGGTTAGTCAAGAGAGTCCCTGACCTTTGGAAGTTACCAGAAATATCCACACATGTAACATCAGTACTGAACTGTCATTATTGACTCAAGTGGTTGATCATTAATGGATACTCTTCATTTTTAGCTGGTCCTGGGACCTTTTTTTTTTTCCCCCAGAAGAAACCATCGAAGTCATGAAACATATCTGTTCAAAGGAGAATTTTAAAACTCTTCCTAAATCTCAAGAAAGAACACTGTGAAAGGTTGGTCTTAGGAAGAAAAAGCCACAAGTTTATAGGTTAAGCAGAGTCTACTAGAAGCTCCATTAACATAAGCCCTTGGCTGCCCCATAAATACTTTGAAATAGCAACTCTCTTCAATAGGAATTGAACACAAGGACTTAGCAGCTGATGTTTCTCCAGGTCAACCCCTCATGTAGCCAGAGCATGAGTTTTGGCCTTAAATACCAGAAACTTCCAGTTTTAAGTCAGTTATATTTGATACCACCACCAAACCCAGCTCAGGGACCACGAGAAGCAGCTTAAATAATTTCTACCTTTATGCTATTTGACTCAACAGAACATCAGAGAAAGAGAAACCAAGAGATGGCTTTTCCAGTCTGTTGTTCATTTCTGTCCTCACCCAAAATTTCACATGCAGAGGTATTTTGGTAATACATATTCAAAGTTTAGGTTCCTTGAGAAATAATAACCAGCTTCACAGGAAAAAATAGATGGGGCTGACTTTATTCACTTATTTCTCTTTAACAACTTATGTCCTCAACAGAAGAGAGCAGGACAGCTTGCTTTCTTCCTATACTAGCAAGGAGATGAGTCAGAATACTTGAAGAATGAAAGTTTGAACAAGAAAGCTTTCTTTATGAAAGAAAAAAAAAAGTTTTTTGTTCCATATCAGATTTTTTCAACTGGTTGTGTTCTCTTCTAATAGGAAATGATGTAATACAACATGTTCCTTGAAAACAATGGATTCTTATGACTACAGACCTATTTATCTTAGAAACTGATGAGCATGCAAATGATTAGAATCTGCCACAATTAACATTGCACAACAGTTTGGGAGGTGCATGCCATCCGGCTGAATTAACAGCACAACAGGCCTCAGCACCGTGTGGGGTTCCGTTTATCTCCGCTTCCTTTTGAGCAGAGCACGGGTCGCTGACCAGCTGATGGAGGGCAGCCAACACTGCAGTGCCCCCCAGCCCTGGCCCCTTCCTATAGCTCCTCCCCTACTCAGGGATCTCAACCCTTCACAGATACAAAACATTGCTCTTCTCAGCAGTGGGGCTGGGAATTCCTGATAAAGTTTACACGAACTCCAAGGGGGCCTCATACTAGCATTAATTCACTTAACCTTTAGGAAGTTTCCTGGTAAAAATATTAAAAACTCTGTAGGAACTGTCTTCAAGTATGTTCATTGCCATTACTTTTTCACTAGGAAAAACTTCAAGGTGTACTTCACAAACAAGAAAAAGATGAACATTTTCACTGTTGGCTAGATATTTCTATAGCAGGTCATTAGGCCTTGATGCGCTCTCTGCACACTGGGTTTTATTAACTAACCAGTACCCACCAGGGCAAATAGGCCCGATTACATTGAGTTAAATGATGTAACACTGTAAGTTGTCAGAAAACATGAGCTAAAGGTCTTAAGGAAAAGTGATAATGTGACCCTGGTCATGATATAAAAAAAAAACAACACTTTCTGGAATCTTCATTTCTGGTTATAAATTAAAGCTTGTCTTCCCATTTTTCTTAAGACAATGCAGAAAATGAAATATCCCAACATGTGCATGGAAAGAAATGGTGGAAGTGGGGCAGGAAGCTTACAGAAGTGAGGGGAAGGGGGAGAATAAAAGATCAACAGTCTCTACTTTATTATGAATAGAAAGAAATTTCCAGAATTTACAAACACCCACATTGTTCATTCCAAAGAGAGCTTCTGATTTGAAGGGATCTCCCATGTCTCCTCCTCTTTACAGTATATACAATGGAAGACTTTGATTTCCTTTCCTTGTAATTTTGCTTCCAATCGATTGCTAATTTTAAGTTGACACTTGAAAATACCCAGTAAAATATAACCTTTTTCATTTAATTAACACGGCCTACTGCCTTACAGAAAAAATACAAAATTAAGATCAATTCATGTAAGGATCTCAGCTCAACATCAGGGCTATATTACAAGAGATCGTATCAGCAAATATAACTATACAATTGAGAACCATCTGTGGCGCTATGATTCTTATTATATTATTTTTCTGAATTACAATCTTAAAACAAGGATCATACCCTATTCTACTTTTGTTAGCCTTGTTTTAAGCATCTGCTCCACTCTTTACAACGGAACATTGTATACCTCAGTTCCACATCCAAAAAAATGATGTGCTATAAGAAAAGTTACATTTTAATTAAAAAATTACACATATAAATCAAAACCTATGTTAAATATTTAATACTCTCTCCACCCGATGCAGTTGTATGAAATAATTTACAATGATGCTTTTTTGTCCTACACAGTTCCAGCAGCAGATGAAATGTATCTTGTAAATGCAATGAGAGTAAACCCATTCTCGCGTGGTATGGCAGCGGGCACATCAGCTCACGTGGCCAGCTAAGTCCTTCAGGTTGAAGATGAAGTTTATGGAGACTCATTGTTCTGGTGTCACAGTGCTTTTTCGCTTGGCACAATTTAGTACGTGCAGTTCAGTCCATGAACTCCTGAGGATTGTATAAAGTAAACAAACTGAAATGGATGCATCGTACCATCTACTGAGAAGAAAGACGTGAGGTCCTGGTTGTGAATCATGAAACATTTAGAGTCTGGGTACCCATGAGTTAAAAGAGGATTTGCTGAGGTCATTTAGGTCTTCATTCTGAAAAGGAAAATGAAAGAATTTGTCACCATTGGCGTCTCAAAAATGTACATTTTATAAGTTTTTTAGGGCTTTTCTTTAAAAAGGAGGCCGTATCAGATAAGCTGAGGTACAGGCATAAACAGTACTGTGTACTTAAATAAAATCAACAAACTGTTGAACTTGTTTGTTTCAAAATGCAAGCGTCTAAACTAATCACAAACTCAAAATAGTCAATATTAAATCAGTAAACAAATGATGTGATTTGGAAGTTCCAGAGGTTTAGCAATGCAAAAACACAAAATGCTTTGGGGAGTTCTTATGATCAAAACAAAATGTAAATGACAGTTTTGTAAAACTCCTACACAATATGGTAAGCAGGTTATAGTAAGGCAATGTCTTAATCTTTTGTTTACAAGAAAACTGAAGATTTTAGAATTCAAAGTTTCAGGGTTTAACATTATAAAAGCCAAAATCAGTTTTGAATGTGGCATTATTTGACGTGAGAATTTTAGATGCAGAGGAGACCCAAGTGAAATGGACCTAAGGAATCATTAAATTAAAAAAAAGAGAGGGATTCCAATTTAGATATAATAGACATACATTACTCTGGCAGAGGAACAACATTTCTTCTATGTAAGTTAGGAAGGCAGACCTCAAGAGGAACTGTCCACTCCGCTCCAGAGAGGACACACCTTTATCAACCTCATAAACCCTATTATGCTCTCAAGTATTAACAGCAGATGGTCTTCTGAGCTCCATATTTTTTCATGCATTCAAAGTCATAAATATCAAGAGTTAGAGAATGTCCTAGACAGTATGCGGCACAGAGTAGATAATCAATACCTGTTGAATGAGCAAATGGTTGCATTAAGTACTATGGAGGACACAAGGCTGAATTCCGCTACAGGCCCTGCTTTCTAGAAGTTCTAAAAAGGAAGGTCAACACTGCTCATACAGAGAACGCAAAGTAGAAAGGAGGTGACTTCCATGACAGAAGCACAGGAAAGAAAGGTCAGGATGCATGGAGGAGAAAAAGAATACATCTAACTAGGAATATAAAGGAAGTCCCTCTTGGCTTGGTTTGGAAGAAAAGAATGGTTTGGGGATATGGGGACAAGGATTGTATGTATGTAGCTTCAGTGTTGCAGCTTAGCTTAGCACAAAGGCTGACACAAAGCAGATGCTCACTAAATACAAGCCGAATGAATGAAAGGGACAAAGCACACTCCCACTGAGGACATGTGATAAACAAGGCCCAGGGGAGTGAGAGCAGAGCTACAGGCAGGCCAAGTGAGGAATGTGGTTTCGGTGGAGCACAAGGTATCCAGAAAGGGGTAGGAGTTAATTCTACAAATGTGGGGTGAGGCAGATGGGGAAGAATCTGGTATGACAGGCTGAGGCATCTTTATCTATGCATGGGGACAACAAGGACATGCTGTGTGATCTGTCAAGATGCAGCATAATAATCCACATCAACAACAAGGGTAGTGACAGATTCTAAAATTCACACAATGTAAATGTTGACCGATACGATTTTCTCTCTCTCTTCTCTTGAAGGAGAATATGGCTGGGCTCAGTCAGCATTCTCTATTTACATAACGGCTCTCAGGTAAGTTGAAATTTCCCAAATGAAGACCCTAGTTTCATGAGGTTTCTGTTTATTTTAAAATATTAACTCCACCCCTACATGAGAGGTTCTACTTTTCTTTTACAAATAAAGACTTGACAGGGAGACACCAAGGCAGGAACAAAAAAGCACCCCAGGATGATCCCTTCAATTGCAAAGAAACAGGATTTACTTTGTGCGGTTTCTCGGGTGGAAAGGAAAACCCAATCCTTTCAAACACCCGGGAGAACCATCTCTGGATCTCTTATTTAAAATTTCTCCTGGACTCACATTGCAATCTATCCGGATGTTCCTACCAGAATTTCTAAACACAGCTTAACAAAGCTTCACAGCTTTGGGCCCAAAATTAGGTAGGAAGGCCGTACTTTATTAAAGGGCTCAAGCCGAACTGCTGGTTTATGTAAACTGGGGGAAACGTGAAGGGCACATGCCATGCTTTTCATTTTTCACCTGGCTGTCATCCAGAATGGCTGAATGAGCAGCTCAGCACAGGAACAAACTGCATCCAGTTTTGCCATCACATGTGTTGGCCTGCATGGACGCAGACGGGCAGAGACTGGGGAGGAGGAGGCAGAAGTATGACTTCACTGGAGGCTGAAATCGATTTCTTTGGCCCCCACCTCCCCCCGAAACCATCCCTGTGATTTTCCATGAGTATGTATGTTTAAAGAGCAGGAAATACAAGGATGTATCAATTGCATCACATGCCTTCCCTCTAAAATCTTAGCACATTACTTCTTGAAGCCCTTCATCATAAACCCTGATCAACACGTCTCAGCCACTAACGCTACCTATACTACCATCAAATTAGGAGTGCATGACAGAGTAAGAGCGGAGTGGATTCGTTGGAGGTAATGCTGCCATGGAGGGGCTGGGAACAGCAGGCTGATGAAAAGGCAACAGAGGCCTGGAAACATTTAAAGGGGAAGTCTGAAGTCCACATGGGTTTATCTTTGTGCAAGGGTATGCGTGTCTGCGTGTCCATAAACACTGGCTACTGGGGAAATGACAAGGGTTTTTAACAGACATGCCTCAGTGAGAACTGTCCTTCCTGCACCGCCTCGGGGTCTGCATACTTATTCCCTTCCTGCAGCCATTGTTCGGAGCATTTTTGGAATACCTTATCAAGTTCCCATTTCTTTTCTGCCACTGCCTTCTCAGCCTTGGGCATGTTCTTTCCAGTCATCTCTATAGCAGCCAGTCTCAGCCCTTTTTGATCTTAGGAAACAGCCAGAAAGCTCTGAGAGCCAAATATGATAAATAAAGGGGCTGATGAAGCTGGGTAACGGTTCCCAGTGAGGTGATTATCTAAAGCCAAAGAACTCCAAAACTCAAGTTCCCCTAACAGAGCTGTTCACAACTGTTCTGATGAGTTGTGTAGAAATGAACTCTCAGAATGTTATAGACAGATCTTAGCACATGCCATACCGGACTTAAGTTCATCTGGTTATATCTCTGCCGCTACATGTTTGCAATCAAGGGCTGAGTTTGAATAAAGAAATTCACTTGAAGAAAGGCAAAGGTGTATATCATACATTTTCTAGCTCAGGTTATGTTTTTTAAAAAAGGAATATACATACTAGGCTCCTGCAGTGATTCAATATAAAAAACATCCATTGAGGGCCATTGAAAATGCTGATAAAAGACTATAATAAGCACAGAAAAGGAAGACCTGGGTGAACGTGTGTTTAATGCATTTTATAGACACAACCCCAAATGACTCACATCGACCCTATGAGGCAAACACTGTGACACAAAAAAATCATTTGTAACATGCATAAACTGGAAAAAAAAAAAGGCAAAACATTTCCTCAGAAAAGAGGTGTGCAAATATCAAATGCTCCTGTGGTGCATTCTCTCTGGTCACGTCTCTGGGGACTATCTTCTGAACTCAGAATACAATGCACCTGTCACAAGATTTAGTAGCAGGAAATTGCATTTTGACAAAATTTCATCACCACATCAGCATTTATTGTACCCTTCTGTGTGTCTTCTCACAAGATAAAACACACCTAATCCCGTTGCCAGTAATGAAAAATGCAATTTTTAAAACATTATCAAATAAGTCAACACATGAGCAAACTATTTGAGACATAGAGATTACTGCATTATTGCTTCCTGTAGGAATTTACATCTTTAAGACTGGACCTACTTAAACTATGCCTCCTAGAGCTAAAAAACAAATAAAGCTTCTGCTCCTTTCATACTTACAGCCTACTGACTAGTCTTCACTGTAAAGCAGCTGAAAATATCATAAGGTTATGACATAAGCCCAGTAGAGGGAACCACACCTTTTTAGCAATATACTTTTAGTCAAACCCATTCACTGAAATTTTTTATCTTGTCTTTAAATACCTTGAAATTTCCTGCCAGTTTTATTGAGTCAAATGCAACATAGTTATAAATATCTTAGGTTAGAGCATTATAGGTAGTTTCTACTTTTATTACAAAAACAGGAATAAACTATTATAAGTCACTTAGCTATTGTTATATACGAAAATGTAGCCAGAAAGTAATTTCCTCCTGCAACTGCACCTGAAAATAAATGACAACAGTTAATGACTTTGCTTCAGTGGAGATCATTGTTTGAAATCTTATGCTGTAGAGTCAACTAGAGAAATTCGTATACATAAATTCCACCACTTAAAGAAATGTGTCAAAACAGCATATTTCTCTTTCACTTAACATAAATAGCTGTGATTTAAAAAAAAATTCTTGAGTGTACTATAGAAAATTTGTAAAGTACAGGACAATGTAAAGATGAAATAAACCCATCACCAGGGAAAACCACTGTTCAGCTGTGGTTCTAAATTTACTGTTTACTTAAAGGGTTTGAACTTAAAAAAATTATTCATTTAATGTCAAAAATGTTGAAATAGGAGAGGAAAATAATGTTTTGACCATATGTAGATCTTTCCCATTCTTAAAAATCTGTGCTGAGAAAATACTTGGAATGCTAGCCAATTTTTTAAACCTTCTTGGTATTCTATCGCTTTGCTATCCTCCAAATTCATAGTGTGTGAGGGGGAAGTATAACCTGTTTGAAACCAGAAAAAACCTCTGGCTTTCTGGTTTTGGTTTCCTAGAGCCAGTCCTTAAAAATGGCATGGGCAAAGTACACAGAGGAGCCAGAAGGGGACTGTCCCCAGAGGAGAAGAAGATTCCCTTTGACTGGGAGTAGGAGACGAACACTACAAGAGAGGGGGGAGCAGAATGGAGGTGGGGAACTCTGTGCCTCGTTGGGTGCTGAATATGGCACCTGTGACCTCTCCCGCTGGTTCTTCTAAGTCTGTTGATGTTGTATTTCAAACCATTACATTCAACTACACATGAGCACTATGACCATGCTTCATTTCTTCAGCCACTTCATTGATGCTGATGCCATAATTCATGGCTCCATTAATTTAGAGCAGATCAAGCCTTCTAGAAGGCTTCGATATTAATAAAACACCTTATAAAACACTGCAAGGGTACTCCATTTTTAAGCATAGCTGAATGCGGCAAACAGGCCAGTAACTTTTTCTAAATCATCAGTACTGAATGCACTCATAGTTCTGGGGGTTTATAGGTGCTCCTTATTTTATCATCCACAGGATGCACTCTCAGATGGATAAATAAGACCACACGTGCATTTGATGGACTATGAAACCCTTACTAAAGCGATTTTCTGGCTTAGAGCTTGGGTTCAACCACATGGGTTAGACGGCAGCATTTAGGGAGGAAACAGCATTATCATCCCAACTCTGTTAGCTGTGGTAATCACCTAAATAAAAAGAAAAGAAAATCTAAACGTCAAGTTTGGGACACAAGGAGCTTCAAGTTTGAGACACAGGGAGAACCTCTGTTCTTTACAAGGTACAGCTGAGAAGTGTGGGGCAAGCTGAGACTCTGGGAAAGGACAGACCTAAGTAGTTAAGAAGCATTCTTAGTTGTAAAGCCATCAGACCATAATATCCAAAAAAAAAAAAAAAAGGATCGAACTGAAATTAGAGGTAAGAACAAGTATTTGCTATTTTATGTTGAAAGGAGAAAGCCATTTTAGTTAAAGAAAAGAAACCAACATCTTTTAAAATACTAAAAGTCCCCAACTGAGCTGGAGAGACATGGTTTCCTGGTCTTATATGGCAAAGGGGAACCAACCAGCCAGGCCAGTGCTTTAATGGAGCTACTTGAACAGCACTCGCCTGGTGTAAGTCACATGGAGAGGGCTGGTGGAAATAACTAGGTGGCCGACCAGCCCTCCGAGTGTGCAGGGTGGCGGAGAAGGAACCTCCAGGGAGACCTGGCAGCGTGTGAGAGGCCACAGAATTCCAGGTCCTCTTGTGCCCCCGTGAAAGCCCTTCTGGCAGGGCTAGTAACTTCAGGAGAACACGAGTGAGGAAAAGGAAAGAAGACAGGGAGTGGAGTGGCCCGGAAGAGGGCCAGCAAGCCGGTGTGCTCCCACTGTGATCCACGGGGTGAGCCATCGGCGCTGTGCATTTCTCCATCCCCAGCAACAAAGGAGGAGAGAAGGGTCTGGAAGCTCATCAAGAGGGTTAGGGATTTACAGAGAAGGTAGATTCAAACAACATATGGTTCTCAACAAGTAAAAGCATTCTGTCAACGCTATATTAAAGAAATCTGAATAAACATTCAGAAATCTCTTAAGCCAAAGAATATGTACTTGGGTTTTTCCCATTCTTTTGATTAACAGGGAGCATGCCTGTTAATAGATAATAAAATAGATAATAGGAGATGTTAATAAACAGATATTAATACAGAGATAATAAAAAGGCAAATCTTAGGGTCACCACCATAAAAGTCCCCTCAAAGTATAAATCCAGATCTCTCTTTTACCAAAATTATATGTCCCCATTTGCACGACACTCACGGTGGAAGAACTCAGAAAAACAATACCTCTACATTTCAAGTCAGACCGCATGAGCTGTGGGACAGAGAGCTTTCATTTGAACAGAGCTCAACCCAAATAAACCTGTTACTTGAAGACATGAAAGTAATAATAGCATCTTCCCTACCTGAGAAAGTCATCAAAGTCAGTCTTCTTTTTTCTTGGGAGCTTTTTCTGCAGTCTGTTCTCCCTCTTTGGAATTAAATTCCAGTTCTGAGGTTTATATTATAATTTCACATCAGTTTTTTTCTTTTTTTTTTTTAATGTTGAGAAATACAGGATATAGGTTTTATTGGTCTGGCTTTGATACAAACCAGTAGACTTAAATTAAAATCACAACTGAGTTTACAATGTGGTGTAGGGACAGTAAAAAATTGTTTGCAATAAGCTTTCTGTAATTAGGCAAAAGAGAATCGGGCAGGCTTAGCCCGCTGCCTTCAGTACTTCTGTAAGACACTAAATGGATTGCACATTTTTTGTCCTCTCCCTGGAGTCATATCAGAAATTGTTTCAAGAAAGCAAGTGCCTGATTTTACGTCTGAGTAACTGTGTGACTACTCAATTGTTTCTTATCAACCCCATCAGCTTTGTCATAACGCGCAGGCGCAAAGCAGGCGTGCTTAGCACAGACGCCCTGAGTCTGCAGAGGGCTGAGGTAAGGCTCATTAACAACACTGACATCACTTTTGGCAGCTGGAGAAAAGGGAAAACCTGTGTTTAATCTATTTCCTACTCACCACAAGTTTTAGCCGGAGTCCCCGATAAATTGGGTTGTGGTTGACTTTACGGAAGAACTTGGTAATGCAAGAAAAATGCACTGAACTGAATGAGCATCTTTAAAAAAAAAAGTGACAGGGTACCTCAGTTGTGCCGCCCTGATCTTTCTGGAGGTTGAGTCCTTAGTGGAGCAGAGGACAAGGTCATTCCTAGCTGTTCACAGGAAGGTCAAGCCCTCAGTAGAAGACTTTGCCTACTCCACACATCTAATTAACATAGCTTGGAGACCATCATCATTAATCACAAACAAAAAGGTTTTAGCCTTTGTCTTCTCCTTGCTTTGAGAATACCACCAAGGGGGTAAAGGTTGGGAAAAATGTAATCTTGGGTTCTTTGAAGTTAAGTGAGCTGTTCCTTTTATTTATTTTTTAAGTGGTCTAAATAATGAAAGAACACTCCATAATATACAAGTATGAGACAACCCATTTCAATATAGTCACCCACAATTCTCACACCTTTAACCTTACCAATTCTTATTACAGAAATGAAAGTCAAAGATTTCTGTGCTATGAGAGAAAGTCTTAAACCAAAGTCAATATTTAGGATGAGGACCTGTCCCATCCATCTCAGACTACAGAAGGCCATGGGCAGGGCCCCTATGTAATTGGCTTATGTTAAAGAGAAACTATAATGACCCAAGCATATATGGTCAATTAATATATGATAAAGGAGCCATGGATATACAATGGGGAAATGACAGCCTCTTCAACAGCTAGTGTTGGCAAAACTGGACAGCTACACACAAGAGAATGAAACTGGATTGTTGTCTAACCCCACACACAAAATGGATCAAAGACCTGAATGTCAGTCATGAAACCATAAAATTCTTAGAAGAAAACATAGGCAAAAATCTCTTGAATATAAACATAAGCAACTTTTTCCTGAACACATCTCCTCAGGCAAGGGAAACAAAATCAAAAATAAATAAATGGGATTACATCATGCTAAAAAGCTTCTGTACAGCAAAGGACACCATCAGCAGAACAAAAAGGCATCCTACAGTATGGGAGAATATATTTGTAAATGACATACCCAACAAGGGGTTAACATCCAAAATATATAAAGAACTCAGACATCTCAACACCCAAAAGGCAAATAACGCTATTAAAAAATGGGTGGAGGATTTGAACAGACACTTCTCCAAAGATTTTCAGATGGCAAACAGGCACATGAAAAGATGCTCCTCATCACTAATTATCAGGGAAATGCAAATTAAAACCACAATGAGATATCACCTCACACCAGTTAGAATGGCCAACATCCAAAAGACTAGGAACAACAAATGTTGGCAAGGATGTGGAGAAAGGGGAACCCTCCTCCACTGCTGGTGGGAATGTAAGCTAGTTCAACCATTGTGGAAAGCAGCACGGAGGTTCCTCAAAAACCTCAAAATAGAAATACCATTTTGACCCAGGAATTCCACTCCTAGGAATTTACCCTAAAAATGTAGGATCCCAGTTTCAAAGACATATTCACCCACATGTTTATTGCAACACTATTTACAGTAGCCAAGATATGGAAGCAACCTAAGCATCCATCAGTAGATGAATGGATAAAGAAATTGTGGTACATATACACAATGGAATATTATTCAGCCATAAGAAGAAAACAAATCCTACCATTTGCAACTAGAGGGTATTATGCTCAGTGAAATAAGCCAGGCGGAGAAAGACAAGTACCAAATGATTTCACTCATCTGTGGAGCATAAGAACAAAGCAAAAACTGAAGGAACAAAACAGCAACAGGCTCACGGAACCCAAGAATGGGCTAACAGTTACCAAAGGGAAAGGGACTGGGGAGGGTGGGTTGGAAGGGTGGGAGAAGGGGAATAAGGGGCATTACAATTAGCACACATATTGTAGGGGGGCACAGGGAAGGCAGTATAGCACAGAGAAGACAGGTAGGGACTCTATAGCATCTTACTATGCTGACGGACAGTAACTGTAATGGGATATGTGGTGGGGACTTGATAATGGGGGGAATCTAGTAACCACAATGTTGCTCATGTGATTGTATATTAATGATGCCAAAAAAAAAAAAGAAAGAGAGAAACTGTAATGTTGCTCAAAAGGAAGTAATGCAATAAATGTGTTACCCTTGAGTTACCATTACCTGAGTGGTAAGCTGTATGCAGTTCTGAATTCTAAAGTGTGAGTTAGGAAATTCAATCCAAAACAGGTTATTTTGAGAAGATGGAATGATTACACGGCTGTGTAAAGACTGATCAATTTTAACTGAAAACCCATTTTCAAGTTAAAACTTAAAAGACGACTAAGACAACTTTCATATTCTTTCCTCTCTGAGTGTTCCTCTCTCTAATTCTGAGCAAGTTATTAGCCGTCCTAAATCTCAGTGTTTTCATCTGTAACATGGGAAAAACTGTACCCATATCATGAGTTTATCCTTGAGGTTAAGTGAGAGAATGCATGAAAAATTCTCATCATAGTGCCCAACACATAATTAGCCATCAAACGTTAGCTCTTATTGTAACAGTGGATCTCATGTCTTCTCCTGAGACCTGAAAACACATGAGCAGAAAACACCCTGGGGGAACCGGTAAACAAGATG
Organism: Manis javanica; assembly: GCF_040802235.1. Taxonomy (NCBI): domain Eukaryota; kingdom Metazoa; phylum Chordata; class Mammalia; order Pholidota; family Manidae; genus Manis; species Manis javanica. The sequence goes on along the minus strand of NC_133167.1, from coordinate 10,820,376 downwards.
GATCCACAGACCAGGTGCCAACAGAGGGCAGATGCTGAGGCCAACATTAGGAAGTGTCTTGGGAAGAGAGACAAAGTTATTTCAGATTGGAGGTTGTATGGGGGAAATGCCAGAATACAAAGAAAGGTAAAATTAGTAGTAATAAAGCTAAAAATACTACCCTGTGATACAATTTTAGACACAGACCTGGCCTACCTACACACAGAGCAGAAGTCACACACGAGGACACAGAGCATTAGCATGTCTTTGAGTGGATGTTACACTAATGCGATCTGCAGAGACACCATTGAAAGGCCTCTTCTATTACTTTCCCAGAAGAAGCCAGAAGCTTGAAGACCCCCCACCCCTCTGTGAGCTAACAGAAGACTTAATAAGGCTACATGAAGGAATTTACAAAGAATGTTCAAGAACAGGTTTAAATAGATATTCAAGGACATTCTTAGGCATTATTTCCAGGTTCTAAGGCACGTTTGTAGTTGTTGAGGGGCAGAACTGGGTGGGTTTTGTTTCGGAATTCTTTTCCTCAGCCTCTCCTCTGAAGGAACTGAGCAGGACTGAGACACGGCCCGTCCACGCTGCCTGAGCAACGGGGAAAAACTGAAATTGCTGCCAGATGCACACATCTAATCGTTGGCAGCTGGAAGACGAGGCAAAAAAATTGGAAACATCATCTGAAATAATTGATAGTGTATACGCTGCTTGCATCTCTAAGGTCTTTGAAGCAGACAATGGTGCCAATTTCTAACTAACTGCAAATGCTTGTCCATTGTCTAGGATGAGGCGGCAAAATTCTTCCGGTTGACAAAAGTGGGGCTGACCTTTCACTTGCTGACCCCAAAGCTCCTGGCCCTTTGCTTCCATCTCTCAAGCCTCACTTCCACTTAGGTCTTGTTCCTCCCTTTTTTCTCCATTATCTGACATCTCAACCTTTTTCTTTTAAATTTGGAAGATGGCATTTGCTGAGAAGTTCCTGGACAGCTGAATTAAAGCACAGCTGTTTGTCCCTGTGGTGAAGGTTGGCTGCCTGGCTGAACTAGAAGCATGCTGGGGACAGTTGTACCAAGTTCTTAATGAAGAGGTGGTGACAACTCTTAACTAAGGGATCCTTATTAAGAATATTTATCAATGACCTTCAGGGCATCACAGGCCCAAGGGAGATAAACAGGGTCCATGAAGATGATCCTTGGGCCACTGGAGTGCCAGGCAGGAGCATCTGGACATCAGCTGAAACATGCAGGGAGCTAAATCCACTTCCTTTCCAGAGGCCTTCTAGCCTCCAAGCATTTCAGTAAACCTCTAGAGCAGTTCTTAATTTGGGTGGGCAGGAATAATTTACCACTCGAAGGGACATTTAGCAGTGCCTAGAAACATTCTGGTTGTCACTATGGGATTGGGGTGAGGTCGGAGAGATGCTATTGGCATCTAGTGGGTAGGGAGGCCAGGAATACTCCTGAACATAGCCCAGTGCACAGCACGGCCTCCTGCAGCAAAGAATTACCTGGCCCCAGTGCCAGCAGCTCTGAGTTTGAGAAACTGTGCTACAGAGTTATTGTGCTTAGCTAAGGAAATGGAGGAAGCTTGTCAACTCTTCCTGGGATGCACACCAGTTCTAGGGAAGATACGGTGCTGTTCCCAGGCCTGCCTTTCTCTCTGACCATCACTCCATGGCTTCAGAGTTCCAGGAGGTACCTCTCCGTGCTCAGCCTTTCCCAATTCATTGCTTTGCTTCCACTATTTAATAAAATGGAGATAATACCTAGTCCTCACAAATCATTTGCAAATCTCAGTGCGAAAATGAGGGAAGAACACAATGAGCAAGAAGATACTTTCCTATATTACTTGTGACTATTAGTCATGCTAATTAGCCTTCAAATATCTGGAAGTAAAACAACATTAAGAATTAGATCCCCTCTGGCCTGGAATTAGTTGACTTTTAAAAATAAACCTACTAACTTTGCTCTCTGAGAGGTTATTCCTAAGTCATAATACTGTTTCCCTGAGGTTTTTTCACTTTATGAAACAAATACCCACCTTGGAAGATGATTTATTACCAAAAGAAAAAAAATTTCAAAATATAAGACTGAAAAATTTCAGTTGCTGTTTCTAACTATAAGATGTCTTCCCAGGAAGATATTTTTAGGTCTGTTTTCTTTAACCTTAAACTTGAAAAAACACAGCAGGGTGGGGGCAGGACACATACACCATCCTTAGTGAGAGTACACAGGGTTCAAAATTCTAAAAATTAGACAATGAACAGAAAGAACAAGCTGATTTCCAGGTGGATAAATATCAAGTTTTTAAGACTGAACCCTAAGGTAATGGTAATATGAACAAATTCTCCTTAAATATAGCCACCAAAGCTACTGTGGTCCTAAAGTACACAAAGAAAACAATAGCTTCTATTCTTTCTAGGCTGTAGCCTGAGATGCTGACAAAATGCCTTCAAAATAAAACTGAACTACACAATTTCACCATTACTATGCAATAGTGACAACCTATAATTAACAGTTAATTAACAGCCCTGTGATGAGCTTTGCTTAATTCTGCTCAAAAATTGTCTTAAGTTTTTTCTGTAAAACCATGTCACAAATGGGCAATCGCCTACCTTTTCATTTGATTACTCCACTTTCCTTCCTTGACCTTGAAAGGAAGAGGGTGACTGTGTGAACAACCATGTCAAGCCTTCTTCTTCAGAGATGCCCCTCTTTCTTCCTGTCTTCCCCTCCTGAGCCCCCTCACTCCCAGCCAATGTACATGTATTCAGCAGTACCCAACAGAACCCCCGAACACAGCCACTGACTTGTTGTGTATCATCTCTTCTGGATCCTTACTAGAGATTCTAGTATAAATGAAGGTCTTCCCAGAGTCTTTCAAACAGAGGTAGGAGGATGGAGAGAAGCCAGATCCTTGCCAACTGCCCATTCTAACACACAGCTAGAGAAAGCCGACTGGAAGGGGACTTGAGAACCATTTGACAGAAGGACATGCCAAGCCATTCACTAAGAACTTAACAAAAATTCAACGTGTAAGTTTTTCCCACCTGGGAGGTCTATAAAAGTGGTAAGGAGGATGGTGCAACGACTAATCAAAATACGCATCTGGATGGCAATTTTTGTTTCAGATGCTCCATTCCCATTTGGACAAGTGATTCCCACTGTGTGACCAAATCACCATATTACCAGGGTTCATGGATGAATATGAATGGAGCGATCAAAGTAGTCTAAGTCCTGGTATCATGATGACTTCCTTGATCATGTAATATTGCTAAGAGTTAGAATTGGCATTAGAGTGGTCAGAGCTCATGAAACTGGTTGGTAGTGGGACTGAGGTAAGACTTGGGGTCTTCTTACCCCTGAAGTAGTTCTCAACCATGAGTCATTAAGACCATAATAACCCAATGATTCAAGAAAGCAAAAGATCCTAGCACAAAGAGGAAAAACAGGATGATAGTCAATGTAAGTGCAAAGCAAGATTCCTTGCAGCCAAGTCACTTGAACACAGAATGAGGATTTGTGTTAGGTGAAAGGGGTAAACAAACATAGGGCAGAAAAAGATCCAAAAGAGTCGGAAAACTACAAGGTTATTTTAAATGAAAAATACAAATCAATTTAGTTCAGACTATTTTAACATCATGGACATTACATTAATAGGCATTTGGGATAAATACTTGCTAAAAATATTTCCACTATCACAGTACTATGTCTAGCTCTGGCCTCCACTGCTAAGGCATGTAAGAGAAAAGTACAGAGAAAACGATAACCCAATTATGGAAGGATAAAATAAAGCAGTGCTTCTCAAAGTTCACTGTGCTTAGGATCTCCTTGGGATTTTGTTAAAATGAATTCTGATTCACTAGGTTTAGGGTAGAGTCCACGATCCTGTATTTCTAACCAGCTGCCAGGAGACACTCACGCTGCTGGTCTAAGGACCACACTTTGAGTAGCAAAGGCATAAAGAACCTAGAAGGGAAGGGGAAACATACTATTTAATTTATACAAAAGAATAGTATAAGGGCTTAATAAAGGACTTATAAGGAAGGCTACACTCTAAGCTACCTGCTCTCCATCTCCATAGGGTAAGTGGGCTTAAACTGCAGAAATAGTTTCAAACTGAAACATGAAGAAAAATATTTCCATGTAGTAAAGTTTCTAGAGATCCACTAGAGAAGAATGAGAAATGTCCACCCCAAGGGCTTTTCAACAACACAGAAGATCTGGACAATTGCAAAGAAGACACTCGGAAAGACAATAGTTAAGATTCCTTAAAAGACTCTATACTGATTTTTTTTAAAACTCCACATTGTGTTTTTACCCTGCTTAGTGTTCCGATTAAGGGAGATGGAAAGAGCTGGGAAAAGAGGGATGGAAATTGTGACCCAATACTTTCTATCTCTTTGAAAAATGCAGGCAGATAACTTTGATGTCTGGAGGTATTGGTCAGGAGGAACTAAGTGGGGCCATGTGTATTAGTTCACAGATGACAGAACCAAAATAAACAAGCATTCCCCACAACTCAGGGAAATACATACACAATGCCATTCTGCCATTTACCAAATAAACCACAGGACACAAATTGGGGATTAGTTTCCAACTCCACATCTTAATTATTTGAGGGAACCAGCAGGTAGTAAAAGCCACCAAAGTGCCAACTCAGGTCTCACCTGAAATAAATGAGTAGACTTGACATACAACTAAATGATTGTTAACAATCTGCAACACCTTTAACTTGGAAATTTCCAAGTACTGATATCAAAATATGCTCCCATTTTTTATTGGGCATTAGTTCATCTTCCACAATCTTAAGAATAAAGGTGATTCTATGTACAGATAGCTCATCTCCAGAACCAAAAATTGTGTGCAGAGGAAGATTGAGAAATGGCATATTTTGTACTATTAGGGGAAGCAGCAAAGCCACAATGACTCAAAGGTTATCAAAATTTGAAAAAGACTAAACTACATGCAAAAAGGGATGACCTGTGTGTGCCAATAACTTCCACTCAAGTCAACAGACAATAGCAAACTAACCGCAGTTTCTGGAGGCAGGCAAATAGCCTGAGTCAAGATCATGCCCTTCAGTCCAATTTACTAGGCAGTCAGTTACAAGATTCCATTTTCCCATCAATGAAGTTTTATAGCAGTGTGAAGGCCTTCACTATTTGATGGCAATTTCATTCACTGGGCCTGGCCCTGTGCTCTGACCAGGAGGTGTGGCTTTACTGGTCTGGAAGGGAAGCCCAGGCCAGGTAAGCACTGACTTCTAATGGCTTTAGGAAACGGTAGGAAAATGATGAGGTGGTCAGAGATATTTTTTAAGAGCTAATTCTAAAAGCAGTGCTGGGCAGTGCAATTCAACACACAGTACAATCACTTCACACATTGTTTTCCTAACCAGTTGGGACAGAGTGAGAATACATTTCAATAAGAGCAATGGGACACAGCAGGAATGGACACCACCTGCAAGGCGCTTACCGCTGGACAACGGCAAGACCCTCAGCTCCCCCAGTGCCACTTACTGGTACTCAGGTACTAGACCAACCTACCTGAGCTGCATGTCCTGGTAAAATGATGATAAACGGGCCTATCTCATTGGGTTGTGAGGATTAAATGAGATGGTGACTGGAAAACACTTGACACAGGCGCTGACAATTAAGCAGCTACTGAACAATTCATTCATTCCATAACCAGTTGCAAGAGGCCACCAGAAACCACAGTGGGAGGAGGATGGCAGAGAGAGGAGCTGAAAGGACTTGGGGAAGGTCCTTGCCCCTGAAACTCTCTGTGGTACTGCTGATGTGTATGCAGAGAGAAGCACCTCAAAGAGTGATGTCACTAAACTGCTGACAATGACCCTCTTTATATGGCACCCCAGGTCTAAAATGAGGAATACTGTCTGAGTTACAACTGTTTTATCAATGGGCATGAAGGTGCTTCCCATTTTGTCTTGAACTTATAATTTTAATAGTTGATGCATCACTTAAAATGGATTGCATCAGCGATTCTAAAGCACCCTAAAGTTTTGTAAGAGTAGATTTTTAGACTTCATTAGCTGAAAGGCAAATTTACATTAGGCATGGCAGAAGCATACCACACTCCACATAGGCCATGAAATTTACTTCTCTGATACTGAGAATAAACTTCCATTTGATTAACATCCTTTACCGAGTGGTTCTTGAGTTATCTCTAACTCTACTTGATTTATCTTAGTGTTTCATACATAACTGGCAACCAATAAATTACTGTTTACACTGTCATACAAAAGTATCTATAGGAAAATCATATATGGTCATACACATTTCCTAAAGTCCATAAGACTTGATTAAGATTAACTTCAGCCAAAGAAAAATGGGCTTTTAAGTTTTTGTGATGTTTCCCTTACATTTGGCAGTAAGTAGAAGGTGACCTTTTAAAAGTGTTACCCCATTTGATAAATGTAAAAAAACCTCAACCTGTTTTCAATGATACAAATTCAATATCATGACAAAGAAAATTAAGAAATTTAAATATTGACTATAATTGTTTTCAAATTACACTTGTATCCTCTTCCCTCCCTGGATATATGGGTAAACTACTTCTGAAGTTGGGGTGTGATATGCAGACACATTACACATACACATTTAGAGTTTCCATCAACAATACAGCCAACATTTGTTCCATGTCAGGCACTATGTGAAGGGTTTTAATAGGCATTATTCACTTAATCCTCACAACCATCCTGGGACTGTATTCCTGCTTTAAAGATGAAGAAACTGAGGTTCAGAAAGGATGAGTAAATTCCTCAGGATCTCAAGGCTAGTAAATGAAGCAACTGGGATTCAAAATCCATGCTCTTGAGCACAGATTTATAAACAACACTATAAAAAGCACGGGTGGAAGTGTTGTCAAACTGCTCATCTAAATAGAGCCTGCTGGAATATACAAAGTTATTTTTATAAAAGGAAGTGGGGGTAAGCTTCATGTTCACAAAGGGTAATGAGAAATTACATAGTAAAATGCCATTCTGATAAATCTAAACTAAATCAACTAAAACATTTCACATAACAGGTACCTGGCTATCAGAAATATCTTCACTTCTGGAAAACAAGTCTGCAGAAGAGATTACCATCATAAAAGCACACTTTTATCCTTTATTGAGTGCCCTCCTATAAAAACACTAAGTATGAAATCTCTCATTTCTTGAAGAGTCTAGACAGTGGTAGACGTTAGCAACTGGGTGTGACTAATGGATTGTGGCAAACACACACAAATAGAGCCCAAAGGTAAAGCACAGGGCCTGGCATTTACTGGCCCCATAACATAGAAACCTTTTCAGTCTAGGACTGTAGCTCCTCTGGCCTGCTGCACCCAGAGCGAGATCTAGGACTCTCGGGGATATTTTCATCAAACTTTTCCTTCAGTCCTTCCGTCCTTTATTGAAAAAGTCAAAATAAGGACCAGATAAAGTAGACTTACAGTCATAAGCCATACCCTAGAATAGGTAAAGAAAAGTCCCTTGACGATAGAAGCCACCAAAGAACAGAAGATTAAAAGGTAAATCTTAAACAGCTGCGTCTCCCCTCCCTATTGTTTATATTCAACATCCACTTTTTAAAAATGTTCCCTATGTAGATAAAACCATGCTTTACTTGGAGAAGGGGAAAACAATGACGTTACTCTTAAGATATTACACAGTTGACATGTAAACAGAGCTGAGTGTATGCACATTATTTTAGTTGGCAGCAACTGATCTGAATGGTTCAAATAGCTATGATTGTGTTAATCATCTCCATCTACAGAAAAGTGAAATATACATGTAACCTTTAAAATGATGCCTAGCTTAAGTGTATGTTCCTTACTGTATGGTATAGGATACAACTGCTTTAACAATTAAAATAATCCAAAGAGCTTTTTCAAATAGGCCTTGGGTGGCCTTAGGCTTGGGTCACACTGGATACAATTATTGGAGATGCTCCGTCCCTTCATCCCCTATTTCTCATCACTGCCACCCATAAATACCTGTCAGCATCACTATTGATACCCAGGCTTAGAAAACTGGGTGGCCCCATACCAACAACCTGTTTTACATTCCTGCCTTTGAGCATTAAAACACAAACACAACAGAAAGCTGGCTTTAAGAACACAGATCTCCCCCTTCCAACATTGTGTAAGTATGTAGGATAGGAGCAGGAAGGACTCAAATCTCTAAAATTCTAGTTTCTTATACTTTCAAGAGATCAGCAGTTGGTAGAATGTCCATTCACAGAGCTCAGGCATTTACTTTCAATCGTCCATAAAAGGATGCTTCCTTTAAGTAACCTTTAAGTTTTAACTTAACATGAGCCCACTGACATCAGTGGCAGCCAATGAATATCGATGGTAAAAGAGTCAGTAAGTTCAGGCAGAAACTAGACTTGACCGCCCAGAACCATCATTAAGCATGTATCCTATGCCCGCGTGTCGGAGGTGTGAGCCAAGATGAATCACCACCTTTGTCTTACTGAAAATGTTCCTATGTTAAAATCTGGCATTGCTGACCTTACTGAATCAGAATATGTGATCCACTGAAAGTAGTGCAACAGCCCCAGATATGCACCCCTCACCAGTGAGTCATTGTCGCCTAACAGTTACCAAGCACAACCCTGAAACTAGAACTCAGTGTCTGGTGGCTCTACGTGCTTACACAACATGCAAAGCTCTAATGAGGATGAATAAATGGAAATAATATCTTTTTCCCTTAGACTATAAGTAGACAAGATAGGTTTTGAAATCAGATAACTTACTGATCAATTACATCTTTACTGATGCATTTCAGTAACAATGTGAACTTGAGGCTCAATGGTTTAAAGCACAACTGGGATAGGATTACAAGGAAGCGCCATCCGTCGTCTTTAAAATGTGAGGAACGGCTCCTTTTAACAAGCTTCAAAGAAGGCAGCCTTAGACAGTCAGAGGCCCCTGTGCTTGTGTGATTGCTTTCAATAATGAAGGGCACATGGGAGAAGCACAAATATGTTTGTCTTATTTATAAAATACTGCAATTAATAGGTCACGACAATGGCTCCGAGGCATACAATATTTGGGGGCACCTACAACACACAGAGTGAAAAGCTTGCACTAATAGAGGGCGCTTGGTGCCACCAAGTTTGTGCACACTTACGGAGCCAGTCCTGGGCATGCCAGAGACCCGCAGATCCAAACACACTCAATAAGGAAGAAGGTTCTGTGGCCGACGACATTTAGGAAATACCTCCTTCCTGACATTACAACCTTTGTATTTTGTTTTACCATGTGTTTTCCTAAACTTATAATCAGAAAATATGGAGGCTTTATTGCATATTCACAAGTCTAACATCCTGTGAAACACATTTTGCAAAAGACTGCATTCAAGTTTCCCCCCAAAAAGCATTTTCCCCTGAACTCTGCTATTCAAAAGGCATTGTGATAAATTATTAGACAAAATATTTATAGGTGTCAACAAAAGAAATGTATCCTAGGATGAAAAGGTTGATAGAAACTGAACACAAAGAGTATAATAGAGAATGCCACATTTGCTATTTATTCCTAAGTTCCTAATATGATTTGCAGTCAATAAGAAAAATATTAGGACCTGCGGAGCCAAGATGGTAGCGTGAGTAGAGCAGTGGAAATCTCCTCCCAAAATCACATATATCTATGAAAATATAACAAAGACAACTCTTCCTAGAATAAAGATCAGAGGACACAGGACAACATCCAGACCACATCCACACCTGCGAGAACCCAGCACCTCGCAAAGGGGGTAAGATACAAGCCCCGGCCCAGCGGGACCTGAGCACCACTCCCCCCGGCCCCTGGCGGGAGGAGAGGAATCAGCAGGGAGCGGGAGGGAGCCCAGGACTGCTGAGCACCCAGCCCCAGCCATCCTCACCGGAGCACAGACACACAGTGCGTGGGGTGCTGGAAACTAGGGAAACAGGACAGTAAGACTGGTGAGCGGGTCCCTGAGGCCGGCACCTCAGGACAAAGAAAAGCAAGTGGCCATCTTTTTTGTTGTTGTTTTGTTGTGGCGAGTGCTTTTTGGAAGTCTTAAAGGGACAGGGGCCCCAATACTAGGGAAACAGGGCAGCAAGACCGGCGAGTGAGTATCGGAGGCCGACACCAGAGAACAAAAGAAAAGCGAGCGGCCATTTTTTTGTTGTTGTTGTTGTTGCTTTGTTTTGGTGAGCGCTTTTTGGAAGTCTTAAAGGGACAGGGACCCCAATACTAGGGAAACAGGGAAGCAAGACTGGTGAGTGGGTTCCTGAGAATAAAGTAAAATGAGCGGCCATTTTTTTTTTTTGTGCTCGTTTCATTTTGGTGGGTACTTTTTGGAAGTCTTAAAGGGGCAGGGCGGGACACTTAGTCCAGAGGTAGGGAATCCGGGGATCTCTGGGCACTCTAACCCCCTGGGCTGCAGGGAGCACGGAGGCCCCTCACGGAGATAAAGAGCCTCCCGGCCACTCCCCCTCCAACACAACTCCACCACTTTGGAGCAGCCACCACAGCCAGGCCACGACCACAGCAACAGTGGAGATAAACTCCATAGCAGCCGGGCAGGAAGCAGAAGCCATGTCTGCGCACAGCTGCCCAGCAAAAGCCACTAGAGGTTGCTGTTCTCCCAGGAGAGGAAGGCCACAAACCAACAACAAGGGAAGTTCTTCCAGCTGTCACTCGTACCAGCTCTGAAAACTATTCCTACCACCATGAAAAGACAAAATTACAGGCAAACCAAGATCACAGAGACACCAGAGAAGGAGACAGGCCTAACCAGTCTTCCTGACAAAGAATTCAAAATAAAAATCATAAAAATGCTGACAGAGATGCAGAGAAATACGCAAGAGAAATGGGATGAAATCCGGAGGGAGATCACAGATGTCAGAAAGGAGATTACAGAAATGAAACAAACTCTGGAAGGATTTATAAGCAGAATGGATAAGATGCAAGAGGTCATTGATGGAATTGAAACCAGAGAAAAGGAACGCATAGAAGCTGACATACAGAGAGATAAAAGGATCTCCAGGAATGAAACAATATTAAGAGAACTGTGTGACCAATCCAAAAGGAACAATGTCTGTATTATAGGGGTACCAGAAGAAGAAGAGAGAGGAAAAGGGATGGAAAGTATCGTGGAAGAAATAATTGCTGAAAAATTCCCCAAACTGGGGGAGGAAATAATCAAACAGACCACGGAAATACACAGAACCCCAAACAGAAAGGATCCAAGGAGGACAACACCAAGACACATAATAATTAAAATGGCAAGGATCAAGGACAAGAAAAGAGTTTTAAAGGCAGCTAGAGAGAAAAAGGTCACCTATAAAGGAAAACCCATCAGGCTAACATCAGACTTCTCGACAGAAACCCTACAGGCCAGAAGAGAATGGCATGATATATTTAATGCAATAAAACAGAAGGTCCTTGAACCAAGGATACTGTATCCAGCACGACTATCATTTAAATATGATGGCAGGATTAAACAATTCCCAGACAAGCAACAGCTGAGGGAATTTGCTTCCCACAAACCACCTCTACAGGGCATCTTACAGGGACTGCTCTAGATGGGAGCACTCCTAGAAAGAGCACAGAACAAAACACCCAACATATGAAGAATGGAGGAGGAGGAATAAGAAGGGAGAGAAGAAAAGAATCTCCAGACAGTGTATATAACAGCTCAATAAGCGAGCTAAGTCAGGCAGTAAGATACTAAAGAGGCTAACCTTGAACCTTGGTAACCACGAATTTAAAGCCTGCAATGGCAATAAGTACATATCTTTCAATAGTCCCCTAAATGTAAATGGGCTGAATGCACCAATCAAAAGACACAGAGTAATACAATGGATAAAAAAGCAAGACCCATCTATATGCTGCTAACAAGGAAATCACCTCAAACCCAAAGACATGAACAGACTAAAAGTCAAGGGATGGAAAAACATGTTTCAGGCAAACAACAGTGAGAAGAAAGCAGGGGTTGCAGTACTAATATCAGACAAAATAGACTTCAAAACAAAGAAAGTAACAAGAGATAAAGAAGGACACTACATGATGATAAAGGGCTCAGTCCAACAAGAGGATATAACCATTTTAAATATATATACACCCAACACAGGAGCACCAGCATATGTGAAACAAATACTAACAGAACTAAAGGGGGAAATAGAATGCAATGCATTCATTTTAGGAGACTTCAACACACCACTCACCCCAAAGGATAGATCCACCGGGCAGAAAATAAGTAAGGACATACAAGCACTGAACAACACACTAGAACAGATGGACCTAATAGACATCTATAGAACTCTACATCCAAAAGCAACAGGATATACATTCTTCTCAAGTGCACATGGAACATTCTCCAGAATAGACCACATACTAGCTCACAAAAAGAGCCTCAGTAAATTCCAAAATATTGAAATTCTACCAACCAATTTTTCAGACCACAAAGGTATAAAAGTAGAAATAAATTCTACAAAGAAAACAAAAAGGCTCACAACCACATGGAGGCTTAACAACATGCTTCTAAATAATCAATGGATCAATGAACAAATCAAAATAGAGATCAAGGAATATATAGAAACAAATGACAACAACAACACAAAGCCCCAACTTCTGTGGGACGCAGTGAAAGCAGTCTTAAGAGGAAAGTATATAACGATCCAGGCACACTTGAAGAAAGAAGAACAATCCCAAATGAATAGTCTAACATCACAATTATCGAAACTGGAAAAAGAAGAACAAATGAGGCCTAAAGTCAGCAGAAGGGGGGACATAATAAAGATCAGAGAAAAAATAAACAAAATTGAGAAGAATAAAACAATAGCAAAAATCAATGAAACCAAGAGCTGGTTGTTTGAGAAAATAAACAAAATAGATAAGCCTCTAGCCAAACTTATTAAGAGAAAAAGAGAATCAACACAAATCAACATAATCAGAAATGAGAATGGAAAAATCACGACAGACTCCACAGAAATACAAACAATTATCAAAGACTACTATGAAAACCTATATGCTAACAAGCTGGGAAACCTAGAAGAAATGGACAACTTCCTAGAAAAATACAACCTTCCAAGACTGACCAAGGAAGAAACACAAAAGTTAAACAAACCAATTACAGGCAAAGAAATTGAAACGGTAATCAAAAAACTACCCAAGAAGGGGCAGGAAGGATTTACCTCGGAATTTTATCAGACATACAGAGAAGACATAATACCCATTCTCCTTAAAGTTTTCCAAAAAATAGAAGAGGAGGGAATACTCCCAAACTCATTCTATGAAGCCAACATAACCCTAATACCAAAACCAGGCAAAGAACCCACCAAAAAAGAAAATTACAGACCAATATCCCTGATGAACATAGATGCAAAAATACTTAATAAAATATTAGCAAACTGTTCTTGGCATCACAGGAGATGGCTGGTAATTACAGATTTGCTTTGGTTATGTAACTGCATTCCTATTATGTTAATGTGTGTGTGTGTGCAATTTAATTAGTTTAAAACCTATACATGCTTAAGTTACTCTACAAGAAGATATGTCAAAGAAATAATCAATCCTCCCATGTTTTCCTCCATCTGCTACCTCTATAGCATTTCTTCTTCCTTCATAATTACAACCCTTAAATAGAATTTGTGCCTCATATCGAATTCACCAAGTATCATAATTCCTCCAAGTGGTAAAGATACCTCAAGACAAATGCTGGGCATAGAAGCCACAGGGCATAAATCTGCAAAGAAGTAAAAAGCTAACCTTTTCAAACAACATGGCTTCTCTCTCACTTACCAACTTTACATTTCCCTGTATGGCCCCAGAAGATGACTAGTTAGCCAGAGACAGGTAAGATTCCTCAAGGGAGGAACAACCTAAGACAGGCACACTCACAGGGGGGCCATCAGGTGAGAAATTGGGGATCAACAGTGGTGAAGCTTAGAACCTCACCCCCCCGTTTTGAGAGAAATCTTCTGCATCCGTGGATGTTTTATTGCCCTTGTCTAGCTTGGATTACCACATAGTCTATAGGCACACACCTGATCATCTACAATTGCTCTCTTACAACACTAAACTATGTTTTCTACCTTTATCTTGCATCTACCTACCACTTCAGCATTTTATTAAAAATAAAAATAATAATAATAATAAAGGGAGAAATGTGGGATCCACATATAAATCAAGTATAAAAATCAAATGAATATTCATATTTGACCTGACTGTTTATAGTTCATAATGCGTGATCAAAACCGAAAGTTTCTGTGATGACTGCCCTTGTACTGTTCACCATGTAAGAACTTACTCACTATGTAAGAATTTCTTCACCATGTAAGAACTGTTCGTTATGCTTCAGGAGATTGGAGACTGATGAGAATTAGGCTTGGAGTGGGTTAATGACTGTGCATTGAGCATTGACTCCCCTATACAGAATTTTATTGTTCTTAACAACCATTTGATCAATACATATGAGAGATGCCTCCTCAAAAAAAAAAAATATTAGCAAACCGAAGTCAAAAGTATATCAAAAGGATCATACACCATGACCAAGTGGGATTCATCCCAGGGATGCAAGGATGGTACAACATTCGAAAATCCATCAACATCATCCACCACATCAACAAAAAGAAAGACAAAAACCACATGATCATCTCCATAGATGCTGAAAAAGCATTTGACAAAATTCAACATCCATTCATGATAAAAACTCTCAGCAAAATGGGAATAGAGGGCAAGTACCTCAACATAATAGAGGCCATATATCATAAACCCACAGCCAACATTATACTGAACAGCAAGAAGCTGAAAGCTTTTCCTCTGAGATCGGGAACTAGACAGGGATGCCCACTCTCCCCACTGCTATTTAACATAGTACTGGAGGTCCTAGCCACAGCAATCAGACAAAACAAAGAAATACAAGGAATCCAGATTGGTAAAGAAGAAGTTAAACTATCACTATTTGCAGATGACATGATATTGTACATAAAAAACCCTAAAGACTCCACCCCAAAACTACTAGAGCTGATATCGAATACAGCAAAGTTGCAGGATACAAAATTAACACAAAGAAAACTGTAGCTTTCCTATACACTAACAATGAATCAATAGAAAGAGAAATCAGGAAAACAATTCTATTCACAATTGCATCAAAAAGAATAAAATACCTAGGAATAAATCTAACCAAAGAAGTGAATGACCTATACTCTGAAAACTACAAGTCACTCTTAAGAGAAATTAAAGGGGACACTAACAAATGGAAACTCATCCCATGCTCATGGCTAGGAAGAATTAATATCGTCAAAATGGCCATCCTGCCCAAAGCAATATACAGATTTGATGCAATCCCTATCAAATTACCAGCAACATTCTTCAATGAACTGGAACAAATAATTCAAAAATTCATATGGAAACACCAAAGTCCCCAAATAGCCAAAGCAATCCTGAGAAAGAAGAATAAAGTAGGGGGGATCTCACTCCCCAACTGCAAGCTCTACTATAAAGCCATAGTAATTAAGACAATTTGGTACTGGCACAAGAACAGAGCCACAGACCAGTGGAGACTCCAGACATTAACCCAAACACATATGGTCAATTAATATTTGATAAAGGAGCCATGAACATACAATGGAGAAATGACAGTCTCTTTAACAGATGGTGCTGGCAAAACTGGACAGCTACATGTAGGAGAATGAAACTGGACCATTGTCTAACCCCATATCCAAAAGTAAATTCAAAATGGATCAAAGACCTGAATGTAAGTCATGAAACCATTAAACTCGTGGAAAAAAACATAGGCAAAAACCTCTTAGACATAAACATGAGTGACCTCTTCTTGAACATACCTCCCCGGGCAAGGAAAACAACAGCAAAAATGAACAAGTGGGACTATATTAAGCTGAAAAGCTTCTGTACAGCGAAAGACACCATCAATAGAACAAAAAGGAACCCTACAGTATGGGAGAATATATTTGAAAATGACAGATCCGATAAAGGCTTGAAGTCCAGAATATATAAAGAGCTCACACGCCTCAACAAACAAAAATCAAATAATCCAATTAAAAAATGGGCAGAGGAACTGAACAGACAATTCTCCAAAAAAGAAATACAGATGGCCAACAGACACATGAAATGATGCTCCACATCACTAATTATCAGAGAAATGCAAATTAGAACTACAATGAGGTATCACCTCACACCAGTAAGGATGGCTGCCATCCAAAAGACAAACAACAACAAATGTTGGTGAGGCTGTGGAGAAAGGGGAACCCTCCTACACTGCTGGTGGGAATGTAAATTAGTTCAACCATTGTGGAAAGCAGTATGGAGGTTCATCAAAATGCTCAAAACAGACCTACCATTTGACCCAGGAATTCCACTCCTAGGAATTTACCCTAAGAATGCAGCAATCAAGTTTGAGAAAGACAGATGCACCCCTATGTTTATCGCAGCACTATTTACAATAGCCAAGAATTGGAAGCAACTTAAATGTCCATCAGTAGATGAATGGATAAAGAAGATGTGGTACATATACACAATGGAATACTACTCAGCCATAAGAAGAGGGCAAATCCTACCATTTGCAGCAACATGGATGAACCTGGAGCGTATTATGCTCAGTGAAATAAGCCAAGTAGAGAAAGAAAAATACCAAATGATTTCACTCATCTGTGGAGTATAAGAACAAAGGAAAAACTGAAGGAACAAAATAGCAGCGGAATCACAGAACCCAAGAATGGACTAACAGGTACCAAAGGGAAAGGGACAGGGGAGGATGGGTGGGTAGGGAGGGATAAGTGGGGGGTGAAGAAGAAGGGGGTATTAAGATTAGCATGCATGGGGGCGTGGGAGAAAGGGGAGAGCGGTACAACACAGAGAAGACAAGTAGTGATTCTACATCATTTTGCTATGCTGATGGACAGTGACTGTAAAGGGGTTTAGTGGGGGGACCTGGTATAGGGGAAAGCCTAGGAAACATAATATTCTTCATGTAAGTGTAGATTAAAGATAACAAGAAAAAATAAAAAATAAAAAATAAAGAAAGAAAAGGGGGATTACTCCCTGATAGGATAAAACTAACTGTAAATCAACGATTAATGCATGCTTTAAATATCCTTAATTTTGATCACTTTAAGGGTGTCAGACGATCAGCTATGGAGGTACACTTTTCTGATAATATTCCTTTCTCTTAAAAAAAAAAAAAAAAGCAGTTCGTGGGTGGTGACCTCCAATGAGTTGTACACAATGGTATAAAGGGCATATCAAAGTGTGGAGAAAGGGTCTGTTTGTGTTTATACAGAGGATCAAAGCCTAATTTGGCCACTCAGAAAATACGATACTAAGATACGATATGAAGAAGAACTTCCAACATCAGCTCTCTCTGGAAGAGTCATACCAGAAGATGATCATCAAAAAACCTCAACAAAGATCCAGGCAATGCTGCAGTTGTAGCTGCATTCATCCCACTGGTTCCTGGACTTGCCACTGGAATGAAGAAGGTGATATCTAAGCTGGCCTGTGCATACAGCAAAACAACAAATTTGACTGGATCTATACTGTTGGAACTCAACCAAGAATTAGGAGAAGTGCAAGTTGTAGCACTCCAAAATCTTACAACTACAGACTATCTACTGTTAAAAGAACATATGGGATGTGAACAGTTCCCAGGAATGGGTTTTTTAAATTTGTCTGATTTCTCTCAGACTGTTCAAGTACAGTTGGACAATATCCATTATATCATAGACAAATTTTCACAAATGCCTAGGGTGCCTAACTGGTTTTCTTGGCTTCACTGGAGATGGCTCGTAATTATAGATCTGCTTTGGTTATGTAACTCTATCCTAATATGTTAACGTGTGTGCGCAATTTAATTAGTAGTTTAAAACCTATACATGCTTAAGTTACTCTACAAGAAGATATGTCAAAGAAATATTCTATCTTCCCATGTTTTCTTCTATCTGCTACCTCTATAGCATTTCTTCTTCCTTCCTAATCACAACCCTTAAATAGAATTTGTGCCTCATATCGAATTCACCAAGTATCATAATTCCTCCAAGTGGTAAAGATACCTCAAGACAAATGCTGGGCATAGAAGCCACAGGGCATAAATCTGCAAAGAAGTAAAAAGCTAACCTTTTCAAACAACATGGCTTCTCTCTCACTTACCAAATTTACATTTCCCTGTATGGCCCCGGAAGATGACTGGTTAGCCAGAGACGGGTAAGATTCCTCAAGGGAGGAACAACCTAAGACAGGCACACTCACAGGGGGGCCATCAGGTGAGAAATTGGGGATCAACAGAGGTGAAGCTTAGAACCTCACCCCCCCCTGTTTTAAGAGAAATCTTCTGCATCCGTGGATGTTTTATTGCCCTTGTCTAGCTTGGATTAACACATAGTCTACAGGCACACACCTGATCATCTACATTTGCCCTCTTACAGCACTAAACTATGTTTTCTACCTTTATCTTGCATCTACCTACCACTTCAGCATTTTATTAAAAATAATAAGAATAATAATAATAAAGGGAGAAATGTAGGATCCACATATAAATCAAGTATAAAAATCAAACGAATATTCATATTTGACCTGATTGTTTATAGTTCATAATGCGTGATCAAAACCGAAAGTTTCTGTGATGAATGCCCTTGTACTGTTCACCATGTAAGAACTTATTCACTATGTAAGAATTTGTTCACCATGTAAGAACTTGTTCGTTATGCTTCAGGAGATTGGAGACTGACAAGAATTAGGCTTGGGGTGGATTAATGATTGTGCATTGAGCATTGACTCCCCTATACAGAATTTTATTGTTGTTAACCATTTGATCAATAAATATGAGAGATGCCCTCTCAAAAAAAAAAAAGAAAAATATTAATGCATCAATAATTTACAAATTGGCATGCTATTTATATGTCAACAGAATCATCTGCTGCTCTGGTTTTGAAGGAAAACAACTACATTGCTAAAGTAACCAAGCCTACCATTTGTCTACGGCCATGACCAAACATGCACAATGAGTATTTGCACAATTATAAAAAACAGCATAAATAAAAACAAAATACTTTTTTCCAAAATATTAAGCAGAATGTTACATTACTTATTGGCCTAAATATTTTCTCAAAAGAAAGTTGTGTGTATTGGCAAAATTCAAAGTTTGAATGCCTGCATGTCAATATTTAGACTTCAGTAGAAATTTTACCTTACTTGGTTGAACAGGGAAACAAAATAGAAAAATTACAGAATCAGACTATTACTTTCATCGTTTTCTTGGTTTCCCAAGGGCTGCAATGACATACATATTTTCTAAGATATCTTTATGTATAAATTATATACTGCCAGAAATAGGAAGTGAATCATATAATGTTTATAGCAAGCAAAATGGAAAAAAGGACAGGGAAGGGATGAAGTTAAATTATCAGATGCAAGTGGTACCAACATCATAATTAGCCAGATATGTTAGGCCACAATCCAACCTAAGATTCCTACAGTGTCCACGGAAGTGAAATTCTTGAAATTCTACATCGGCACAGGGATTGTCTGGAAGATACTTTGCAAATCCTTTAAGCAAAGATGCTCAGGACACATTACAAATTATTTTATCCATACTTGTGGAATAAGAGAGGCTATGCAATTATACACTCGCTTCTGTTTGTGCCCAGAATATGACTATTAAAGGCCCAAGAGGGGATAAGGAAAAATAAGCCCCAATACCAAAAACTGACTATTTTGGGGAAAAAATATATTACACAAGGCTCAAAGCACAAATAAGAGTCATAAGTAGCAAATAATATTCATTAAGATCCATGTGGTTTCAAAAGTCAGCTCTAAATGATTCTTTATAAATGGGTGATAAAGTTGCTGTATTCTTACAATGGCATGTTGGTAAATGGAAAAGTTCTTTCTAGAAAGCAAAACATTTTGTTCAGAGAAAACCATTACGGAGGCCTGGAAACAAATGAACTTCTAACCATGGTACCTGCATTTAATAAAAGAACAAAATAATTACTGAATTCTTGAGTGTAACCTTACAAAGATTTTGACATAACCAGCAAATCATGGCAGCTGGCAAATGCCCTGAACCATTAGCCACCAAGCAGCAGCTGAAGCAAGTCACATTCCAAAATGCTGCAGCACTTCCTATAATATAGTAAAATGTTGATAAGCAATGAAATTTATCTCTTAACTAAGGCTGGATGAAAATCATGTCATCAGAGAAGAGCTATTATGATGAAAGACAGACATCTTCAAATGTATTTAAGAACTGAATGAAACACAAACTTATTTTTTCAAAATTCATGCAAAGACAAATAAAAACCATTTTTTCAATATCATTTAAGACATGGCACATTCCTTACATTACAGAAAACTCAAGAGAATCAAAGTCACAATAAAACGTCAATATGCTACCAGCACCATGAATAATCAAACTGGGCAAAGACACTGAAATGCTCTATCTCCTAGAACTCTGTTAGAACAAGTACACAGCCTGAGATGACCAGAATGTCACTCAAAAGGTAAGTCCACTCTCCAAACAACAGTCTTTTAATTTAAATGCATAAATTAAATGTGGTGGGCTTTTTATTTTGCAGTTTGTTTTGCTGCCTTTTGCCCAAAGACAAGATTAAAATTAACTTTAAAACTAAGGTTCAGTAAATGGCTCTACTGAAAAGTTTCCTGAAATATTATCTCACCAAAAGGTGATATTATGCATCTCCTTTCTATTCCTTAGAGAGAGTTGAAAATACCCAGTGGGTTTATAAATGTCAACAGAAGACCTCATGACCAGTGAATCTCATGGGGTCCAGTCCACACTTTCCTACAAATATATGCAGTCATACTTTTTTTTCTGCCCCTCTTAATCTGCTGTGGCTCCATTAGTAAGCCCTAAAATGT
Organism: Manis javanica; assembly: GCF_040802235.1. NCBI lineage: Eukaryota > Metazoa > Chordata > Mammalia > Pholidota > Manidae > Manis > Manis javanica. The sequence continues at coordinate 10,799,512 of NC_133167.1, read as the reverse complement.
AACCTGGCATTTACACTCTTGTCCATTTGGAATGTCTCTGTGTCAAAGGAAAACCCTCTCCCCTTGTGAAAGATGAACAAGTACCAAGCTGGTAGAGATGTGGAAACATATGAAGGAACCAGCTCACATGTGTGCAAACACTAGCTACATGGTTAATCCCTCCAGCATCCTCCTCTTCTCGCTTTCAGACGAAGCAAGTTGTTCTGTTTTTTTAACTGAATTCTCTACTATTATCAGACACCGAACAATTCTTTGTTGAAAGATATTGCAAGATCAAAGCTTGCAAAGTTGCCATCAAAGCTGTCTGGAGGCCAAGGTGCTGTCTTTCACCGTCACTAGAAGGCTTGGAAGCAAATATGCATAATGCTGAGGCCAATCTTGTAAAAGCAGCGTTGTGAAACCTCCCCCTGCCACTGTCCCCCCTCAGAGCAGCAGACTCATATTTGTGCATTTCAGCACAGATGCAGGAGTTGCTGAGGCTTTCCATGAAAACCAATACTTCTAGGCTTCACTGCTGGCTCAGGATGGGAAGCTAAACTTAGAAATCAAGCTGGGTTCTATATCAAGCTGCACCACCTCACTAACTGTGGCCAGGAATGTGAACATACAGACAATTCCAATTCCGAGCTATCATTTTAAGGAGCAAAGCAGGGCAATCAAATCTAACTCTCCACATAATTTAACTACAGCAACATAATTGCTCTGGAATGTACTTTGGTATTGAGTTTGGCTTTCGTTGTAACTGAGGCTTTTGACCGGGCAACTACAGGGGGCACTATTTACACCATTATCTGTGTGAAAACAGTCCCAAGAAGTTGTGCCACACACAGCTGGAGTCGCTGTGGGGTTCATTAAGTCATTCTAAACCAGGGACCAAGAGCCATACCTCAGAAAAAGCTGGAGATTCACCACTTGATCCCTGACACCTTCCACCTTCTCCAGACTGGTCGACCATCTTTCCCAGTGACAAGGTTGGCTTCTTATCGAAACTTAGACTACATAAAATCTGAAGTTCCAAAGAGCATCCTTCCTCCCACAAAGAATCCTAAATTGTAGATGATACAGGTTTAAAACCTGAACAGACTAAGATTTTGCAGGTTCTTCCATAAACCCGAAATTCCCCTAACCCAAGGAATCTGCCCCAGACTGTCTGACCAAACTAAGCTACAAATTGTGCAGCTTGAAAGTTAAATGACTGTTTTGTTTGGTGAATGTAATTTCACCATCATAACAGAACCATAAGCATGATCATGAACAGAGGTTGCCGAGTGACATACTTTCCATCATAAAACAAAAGGGAAATTAAAGTGTCTTGATATTTTTAGCAAAGTCCCCTGGTTACCAGAGTGCACATTCCTGAAGACGCATCTAAAACATGGCTAAAATGACTAATCAATGCAAAGGGCTGATGTGCAGCCTTACCTTTTGACAGTCTTTGCTCACTACAGAAGCACTCTAAACACAAATGAGAGGCCTCCCCCTAAGGTACACTTTTTTCTAATAGCTGGCAATCACTATTTTTCAGAAAAACATTTGTTTGAATTGGGTTTATTAATTTTGTTAAGTTTTTAAAAACCTTGTTCTTAGTGAATTAAATATGTGGTATCAGACTTAGAATCACTGCCCAGAATTCTTTGGGAAGTCATTACATATGTCACATTACACTGATAACTGAAGACATTCACCCACACTTCCTGTGATACAACCACCTAAAATGCCATCAGACCACAGAAATGTAAAAAAAAAGAAAAAGTGCAGAAAAGTCACAATATAACCACACTATACCACCTCTACCTACAATGTCTATTGCAACAACTTAACTCCGCTGTTACAGTTCGGAAGCAGTGTCAGACAATAAATACCTGAGGGTGGCTGTGCCTCCCTAAATCTACAGAAACAGGTGACAGCCAGATTTTGGCCACAGATCCTAATGTAAAGTGAGCAAAACTGCTTATTTCATTGTAAATCAGGAATAAGAATACAAAAGGAACTGCACAGAAAAACCAAATCAGCTCAAAGCAACAACCCTACAAATATAAAACCCATTCCTAATGCAAGGAATCAGGTAGAGAAAATAGCTAACAAGTGGTCTGCCAAAGTATAAATATGTACTTGGTACTCTTACCAAGCATTCTAAATATTATTCTGGTCATCCAGAAGAGAACAACACTAACTTCAGAACATTATGGGTCATGATCTTCCTTTAAACGGTTTTATAATAAAGGTTATATAGTAATTTTCTGAATGGAAAGATAAAAGGAGAAAAAGGCAACACCCTCAAAGGCAAGGAGGGAGGACTATTTGTACAAGAAATAAAGAGACTGGAGGAGAGAGCATGGCTGAGCGCCCGACAATGGAGGGTTGCTACTTTTAATTCACCATTCCCTAAACATGTCCCATACCATCCTATTTTTGGTTCCTTTTTATTCAAATTACTATATTTTGGGTTTTTTTCTTTTTATACATGTTGTGGTTTCTTCAATCCTGAAATTATGCAAGATTCTGAGAGTCCTGTACTAAGGCTCTCTGGGAAGGGTCCCATCCACATTTATGACAAAAATATTACAAACAAAATCCAGAGAAATTGCCATAGATGCCACATCTCAGATCCTGGTGGTTACCCCTACCACCACCACCCCTTTGAATGCCAACATGAAAATGAAATGAGCAATCCAGAGAGCTTGAATTTCAAGGGTATTTTTAAAAAGATGCCATCTGCTTTCCAAAAGCAAAACAGCAGCAGAAATAGTTTCTTCTTTCTCCAGCACCAGCAATCCAAAATATTAGATCATGGTGCATTTGATTTCCAATGGCCAAGGTATCAACATGGTTGTGGTCTTTCTTTCTTTCTTTTTTTTTTTTTGAGAGGGCATCTCTCATATTTATTGATCAAATGGTTGTTAACAACAATAAAATTCTGAATAGGGGGGTCAATGCTCAATGGACAATCATTAATTCATCGCAAGCCTAATTCTCGTCAGTCTCCAATCTTCTGAAGCATAACGAACAAGTTCTTACATGGTGAACGAATTCTTACACAGTGAATAAGTTCTTACATGGTGAACAGTAGAAGGGCAATCATGGTTGTGGTCTTTTGCTCTTGGTTTCTGTGATATAAATCAAGTTTTATTCCATCTGGAATTACCCATTATCTTCATAGTAATTCCGAATGAACTTTAAATGACATAAAAAAAGACCCTACATGTAAGTTGTCCAAACACAAAAACTCTGACTTTTGAATCAAATTTCCCTTTAGCAACACCTAAGCTACTCTTTCCTTCATTGTCAATACCAACAATGAATCTCAGGGTAATAACATTTCTCCTTAATATGATCATCTTTGAGCCAATCTCTTAGCACTCAGAGCTTCAAAGCTCTTTTGTATCAATGTTGTACAGTAAATGAACTTCAAATACTAATAAAAGGAAAATCTCTCTATATAACCCTGCAGTTCATGTCAAATGATGAAAGATGGAACATGGATAAATTTTAACAGCACAGAACGCAATACCATTTCTAGTCCATTTGCAAATAAGTGTTATGATTTCTCCTCCATACCAGATATTCTAAACAATGTTTTGCTTTTACTGCACTGATAAAAGTGTGTATTCCTTTGGCAATAACAAAGAATCACTAAAGGAATGAGACAAAGAATCAGATTTTAAAATATGTACTTTAAAATTACTACTGGAAGTACTCCATAAGCCTGAAGCAGAAAGATCAAGAAAAGGAGAGAGAAGGAATGAGTTACAAATCCAGGAACAGGACTTAAAGCCAATGACAGGGGCAGCCATGCTCAGCATCATCTCTGTACGTGAGTGATACTGTATCTTTTGAGTTGCAATTGTCAAGGTCTTAATGCTATATGTGAGCAGACTAGAAACTGGTCAGCTGCCTAAACTGATTTTTCTACAAGATTACATACCACAAGACACTAATGAAGTGCTCCCTTAAGACCGAACAGGGCACAATCACACTGAAGGACTCATTATAGAAATGCCATCAATACGGAACTTAAAACTCTATCGTGCAAACTGTGTTTCTTGGTAATGATCTTCAGGGGCCTCAGGGACCAAGGAAACCTGCATATGTTTTCATTTCCCTCCTCCTGGATTATGTCCCTATTTATCCCAACCTTACACTATGGCTTCATCAAGTCATACACCTTTCTTAGAAAAAGTCTGCTCCAATTCACTTACTTCAGAAAATACTCTCAGTTGAGTTGAACTGGGAATTCAACATGAGATAATGCCCTTAAAATTTCAGATTTTATTAACTAGCAAGAAGTAAGTTCTTGATGAAGGCCATTTGTTGTCAGATAAACGCTTCTGGGAGGTTTGTACCACGCAGCCTTCTTCCAGACCTGTCCACATCCAGCTGTAAGGGCCAGGAATAATGGCGCCCTATGGGGAATTGACAACTTATTTGTGTTTTCTAAGTTGGTAGCATCACTCTGTCCCAGTGAGTTCTTTAAAACAATCCATGAGCACTAATGGTCTTGCTTGAGCTCAAAGGAGTTAAGTAGCCTTGGGGCTTTGCCATCTGCCTGTTCCATTACTGGCCTCACAGCTCTAGAAAAATGATAAACTCCAGTTTCTACTTTGTATGATTTGGGGAGCAAAAGAGAAGGGTTTCCCACATCTTCTGCCACATCTAGAAAGAAATATGCAGGATGTTTTCATCAGCAGAACATAACAGGTACCAGAAAAAGGCCATTTTAAAAAGGCTACTTAAAACAGGGACCCTATTTTTATAGTAAAAAGGGGTTAAGTGGAATTGTATATTGGAAAACTAATATATTGGAAATACAGAAACTAAAATATATCTTACGTTAACAAAATGTAAGTCTTAGTTGCATCTACTGACAAAAGTCTTAGGACAAAGAGAGTATAATCAAGTTGTTCATGTTTTGGATTATTTTCCTTCATGTTTTCATCTTGACTTCTTGTTTGCTTTACATAGAACATAAAAAGGACCATTTCTACGGAAATAGCCAAAGGTTTTATCAATTCCCCCAAGGGTGTCTCTTAATCCTATTTTTACCATGGTTTCAGAAGTATTGAAGAAGTCATTATCTTTGATTTGTTTCTTCAGCAGCTGACTCATCTAATCCTGCTGGATCCCAGTCAATGACTGCTTGTGAATCCCAGCAGTTCTTCACTATCACTTCCATTGACGGCATGAAACCCTGCATCATTTGCAAAATGTACCTTTGCAATGTTAAATAAAACTCACAGAGGAGCTGTTGCTGGTATGAAGTACAGAAAGACGATAAGCAAAGAGAAAGTTTAGAAGTGTTTTGTTCATTAGTGAAGATTTTTATACCTTTAACTTCCCTACCAAATTATTATCATTGCAGGAATTCAAATTGTGAAAATCGCTCTCCACTATCCCCGACTCCCCACCTATTTAGGGTTTCATTAACCCCTAGCACATCCCCATGAAATCGATGAGCCAGTTCTCCAGAGCAGCTCAAAACAAGAATCATCACAGAATTAACACCTAAAAGCGAATGGCATATCAAAAATATCATTAAAAGTTAACTTGGCTAACAGTTTCCAGGAAGTAAGTAAAACCCAGTTTTGAAAAAAACAGTAGAAGTCAAAGGTAACTCGCTTTACCTGTTTGGGGCCATACGTTTCCATTATAGATCTTAAATGTCACAGAAAAAAATGCTCCAAAATGTAGGTGTTAGAGTAGAGTAGTATCTAGCACACAGGAAGATTAAAGGATTAAAATGAACTAATACTGTACTTCCTAAAACATACAGACTTCCACTCAGTGTCAGTCAGCTGGAAGCCAAGTGTTATCAGCAAGTCTAAATTTGGATCTCATAACCTAAAAACCACTTAAGATAAAAAGGGTACTGAAATAAGTGTAAGTACTAATAGGCCAATATGTGGACGGGTCATGTCAGGTGATATGGATTCCAAAACAAAAACGACCAAATCAAGACACATAAAAATTGGACTAAATTATTTATAGCTAGAATATTTGCTGAAGGTTTTACTGAAGGATCCCAGTCCAGAAGCAAGGGCTTTTGCCATTCTTTGTAGAAGAACTGTGATCTGGCCTTAAAGAAACCAGACTAGGCCTGTCTTGCAAGGAATGTGTCAACGATCATCAGGTGGGTGGCCATCCATCAAGACAGGCCTGGAAATAGGACTAAATTGTAGTCATAATCCCCAAAGGGACTGCTTTGGCCAATGGCCATCTCAGAGGCTTGGGAAAATGCTGCTGTGGCAAGACAGAAGGTGGAATCTCCTTGAGGCACCCCTGTAATATGCATGGGCGATGCTGGGAACAAATCTACGAAAATCTATGTCAGGGGTGGCTAATCTAAGAGGTTCCAACTGATTGTCTCAATAAAAAGTGAAGACATGGGGAGTAAGAAGTTTTATAAACAAATCCAGGTCTCTCCAATATAAAACTCAGTAGGCATTTGGGGTGGTCCTGGCACATATACCAACCTTCTTACTGGGCTTCCCATCACACTTAGAATGCAATCCAAACTACTTACCATAAGCTATCAAGCCCTCTAAAACCTGGTCCTTACCTATGCTTCAGTTATATCTCCCATGCCTCTCCACTGTTCCAGACGCACTAGAACATGCTGGAATTGTTTCCATTGTAGGACTGTATTTATGGCTCCCACTAAGAACACTCTTCATCAGTGTATTTTTACCTGACCTTCTCCTTCACCTTATACAGGTGTTTGGTCAAAAACTGCCTCTTTTTCTGACTATGCTTATCGAAACTAGGCCACCCTACCCTCCTTCTCTGTTGCTTTACACTATTTAATTTTCTTTGTAGCTCTTACTCTCTGAAATTACATTACTTTCGTGTACTTGTTTATAATTTGTCTCTTCCACCAGAATAATATATACACCATAAGGACAAAAACCTACTACTCTGCTTGATTCACTACAGAGTCTCTGTTTTCCAAAGATGTGTCTGGGTACATAGGAGGTACTCGACCAATAAATGTCTGTGGGATGAATTAATGGACCTGTGTTAGTTTCATTGATACAAATATGTTTTATGAAATGATGATGAACATAATAAACAATTATCAGTAAGATGAAAATAAGCCAAACCAAAGCCAAAGGGCTGATCAAAGACTTAGGCATTTGTATACTATGTAACATGTCAAGAGTTGATTTGTAAGACTGCCTTGAGCACTCCTCTACTTGCAGGCCTTCAAATCCATTTGAAACTACGCTCTGGCTGTTACAAACCAATGTGGATGCCCTCAGAAGCTCATCAAGATCTTGATTCTTCTTTAAAGTCACTAACACTGACTGAGGCAGGGTGATACCTTCTGCAAACCATTCTCCAACGACAACATCCTAATACTTGTTTGCATAATAGGACCATTCACATTCTATATATTTTATGCAACTATATTCAAAATATTTCAGCATTGCTTATGCAACCGAAGAGACAATCAGAACCTAGCAACTGATATTAGAATTCCCCTAATTCATTACTGCCACCATCACCAAATCACTGTGACCACAGTATGCCCTTAAAGCACAGAAGACATGCCAAAGACTGAGATCATCTGAGCAGTATCCAAAAAGAGTTATCAACTGACAATGGAACTGAAGACAATTAAGGGCATGGGCCCTTGTTGAGCCAAAGACAGACACTGGCACTACAGGAAGTGGACAATGAAATTAGAACAGCCCAGGCTCAAATGGTCAGTGACCAACAAGGCAAAGGAAGTTCAAGCAAGCGTGCTCGTAGTGTCATCAGGAAATCTAAACACTGGACCAAAACAACGCATGCCTCGAGCATCCATGGAACCACAAAGCCATTTCTGGGCCTACCTTTCCAGCCAACCAGTCCATGGATGGAAGCCCCAGACATGCAGAGCATGTCATTTTAGGCTTCCTAAGAGTTTCACAAAAGGCTAGAGACTTAACTGCCATTTGAAAAGCAACAACTTATCCATCCATCATTATAATATCAAAGTAGTTTAATAAGCAATTCTTTCAGTAGGAACAGGGATGACCATAAAGAAGGACCCCTCTGGTCCTTCTCTCTAGAAAACATTGTACCTATGACTTCAGGAATACAGGTGCATGTAAAAATAAGACAAGCCAAAGGACTGGAGCCTTCCAACTTTTCTGAATGAACTCAGGCCATTCCTTGACAACAAGCATACATTTATCTTAGTTAAAAAATATCATCCATTGACTGCCTTACTATAGGGTATGGCCCATCAAGTCACATGACTGTACCATCACCATTTTCACTGCTCTCCTATAAGATCAATGCAGGCACTGGGAAATCCACTCCTCTCCCAGAAAAGCAAAAAGGGCACTAATAAGTCCGACGAGCGATACATCCATTTTTAAAACTTTATGGTTAGGGTTGACTAAGTCACAGATACAGGCAGTTAACTAGTGCTCATAAATTATTTTCAAGTAGGGCTAATAATCAAACACCTTACATATAAAAGAGGAAACCTCATTTAACAAGCAATCTTTTAAATCCTTTAATTATTCTCATAAATTACAATTTCTTTTCAAAACATATCTTTGAAAATCTGAATGCTTCTTGCTCAATAGAATTTTTCAGAAATAGTTCAGAAACAAAACAAAACTAAATTTGAGTGTGGTCCACTTAACTTCTTTGATAAATTTATGATCATACATTTCACTCATAAGCCTCTCTACCCTGCTTGATTTTTCCTAAGAGTACTTACCATTATCTGAGATCATTTAATCTGTTTGTCTGTTTGTGTCACTAGAATATATATTCCGTGAGTGCAGAAACCAAATATTATTCCCAGCTATATTCCTAGCACCCAAAACAGTGCCTGGCATTATAAATATTTGAGGAACAAATGAGTGAACAATTAGATCTATAACACACCTTTCCATATAGATAAATATGAGAATATGTAACATGTGTAACATTTCATATATATAAAAGTAAAACAGACAAATTAGTATAGACATGCACATCTTTATGCTGTAAGCATGGGAGGAAAGCATCAAGCTGGAGATAAACACATTCAAGTTCTTTGCTGACTTTACCATGAAACAGCTGTATCATCTTGAGCAAGTTACTCAGCTTCTCTGGGCCTGAGTTTATTTATCGATAGAATGAATGTTTTAAGCTATATCACCTTAAAGAACATTTCAGCCCTAATATCTGTCTTAACAAATTTGAGAGAGTAATACAGTGGTTTACATAATTCACTCTGCATGGAAAAAGAAAAAAAAGAAAAAGAACTAAAATTCTAACTCCTGACCCTTGGGTAATTATAAATCATTAACTATGGTTAATGGCCATCTACAAAACTGTCCTATGAATTTTACTCCTCTTCCAATCTACTCCTTTGTTCTCATTTTTTCTGTATTTTCTTTTTTCTTGACTGATGGAGCCAAATGCTCTGAAATAACTTGGGGAAACAAAGGAGCCTCGTGAGCCACTGAAGTTACTATTCTGCACAGCTGGCTGACACCACGTATCTGAGGCACACAGCCCTGCAGACCCTATCTTCATTATCCTTCCCACAAACCTGTGACTCTGACAAATGCAAGTCAGGACCAAGAAGGAGCTCACAACTACTCACTCTCCCCTGTAAAAACACGGTGGCCTTTAAAATCATTAATACAAGCAACGCTACCAAACAAGAGTAGAACATCAAGAGTGAAGGAGCAGGAGATCATTTAGCTAGTTTTTGCTCTCCTAAGCTTCTTTTCTTGAGGACAAACAAATTGCATCACTTAGATTCTATGATCATCCTTGAAGAGTTGATCTAGTTCCTTCACTAAGTAGGTGAGTCATGCAGCTGGCTTCCCTTTACCCATCCCTTCAAGACAACTGTCCCTCCTGCCTGGCACAGCACATACGCCAGATCTCTCTGGAAAAGAGAATGCGGACTCAAGGGCAGAGAGAGTTATTAATAAGAATTTCGTGGAAGAAAGCATTCTGTGCTACCCAGTAATACTTTTATTTTCCACATTTAGAATATAATTAAATCCATAGGAACTGTAAAATGCATGTACATACCTCCCTTTAAAATGTAAAAAATACATCTCAGTCTTTAATCCTGATTTATACTTCCAGCTTATAAAATAATTTAGCCCATGTGTAGAACTTGGTTTTTCTATGCCAAGCTAATAAATACAACCCAGTTTCCTAGAATTTAACAGTACAAAACATTCATACTTCATGAAACAAATATCTGAACTAGCGAGTCAACATTGGTACATCTTTTCAGCCACTCAATCACGATACATCCGTCCAGCCAAGAAATCTAGGAAGCTGATTTTGAAAAATATTTTTAATAAGGAAGGAACATAAAACAAAAGCGCCATTGCAAAGGCAAAAGTGGTGGGATTTAACCACAACCACTATAAACCATAGACTCGGAAGGCAATTTTTCACATAGTCTTTTACTTGCTTCTCAGAACAACACCATAAGAAAGAGGGGGAAATATTATAACCTCTGCTTTTATGGATCAGAAAATTATGTCAAACAGTGAGAGCTTCTAGGAAGTGGCAGGATCAGGAATAAAATTCCCATCTCCTCTTTTCTCATCCATGATGGTTCTATCCTATAGGCATTTTCCATGTAATAGGCAACCCAGACTTATATTACAATAGATTTGGAATCACTACTATATGCCCACACACAATAGACACAGCCAGTGGAACGAGGGAACAGCAATATTCAGTTTTTCTCTTAACCAAGCAAGTACTATTGAATGGCAGACATTGAAAAAAACTTACTAAAACAGGAAAAATGATGTTTGTAAATTCTTTTCTTCCCCACAACACTGACCCTCCATTTGAAAAAAAAAATTTTAATCCTCTTATAGAAGCTGATTATAAGAAAAGAAATCTTGGAATCAGGAAAGCAGAACTGAAACCTAAAGCTTATCATAAAGATAAGGGTGCTATACAGGAAGTAATAAATTACCATTGCTTCCTGTTTTAAGTATTCTTATCTGTAGGGACACTGAAGTTTTTTTACCACAGAACTTCACATTTAGGACACTTCCCAAAATAGAGTCTTCTGATCTTCAGCTGTCAGCTGAAGTTGTTTCACAAATAGCCCAGCAGCTATGTACTCTGAAGGGTTGCTAACACTCTAAATGCAAATATAGTGCAGTCATACCAATTCCTCTTGGACTTTGGTGACAATCTGGAATGTGTAAAAGCAGGCAATAGCCCCAGAAATTCTACAGAGAATACTATCTCTAGTCAATGATCTATGGAAGTCTATTTGGATATTTCTGGAGATTTTTGCAGTAAAGGTCATTATATATATATATACATATATTCATTCCTAGTTTTAGTATATGGTACACAGAAAAACATAAGATTTGTGTGTCAGGTCAGTTAATTTTTAAACAGTTTTAAAAACAACTTTTATCCAGAAGTTCATTTCGGTAAAAAGGATGCATATGTAGAAACCACTGGGTACTGTATTTTAAACAGCTTTTCTAGAGGCTTTCATAGTTAACAAGTACAGACAACAAAACTGATTATAAGGGAATGTGTTTAAAAAATTACACATGTAACTCAAGGTTAAATATATGGAGAAAACACACACAAGTATAAAAGATGCCTAGTTGTAATCTTTATGATCTAGTATGTCAGGAATTCTACTGCCAGAAGCACAAGTTGAGACAATTTCAGCAAAAGAAAAAAATCAATGCCTGTGTTTTTAAAGGGGTTAAAAAAAAAAGGACTGTGTGGAATGGGACTTTGGAGTGTAAGTGACATGGAGTTTTATTATTTTCTTTGGTATCCTGGTATTTGAACAAAACATCTGCCTCTTTATAGCCTACTCCCTCCTGTTATCTGCCTACTGCATACCCATCCCAGGAAGGGTAAAAAAGGAGTTTTGACCCTGTCAGTGGTAACCAACCAAAAGAGTGAACTTGAGGTTGATTATACTTTGTATGTAGGAAATGCCCCCAAAAATGTGGTGAGTGTTGAAAGACTGTATAAATATGATCTTCAAGCACATTTTAGATAGTTGCTAAAAGTAGGTGGCTTTTTTCATGCAAAGTTGATAAACACTGATTCCCCGCTGAGTGGCCCCTTTTTAAGCCCAGGAATTCCCTGCAGTCCAGCAAGGAAAGCCCTGTGCCCTGACTGCAAATCCACACAAGGATAAACCTTGTGGCTGCCTTGCATGAGCCACGCAGTGCCTAGACCAGGCAGTAATATCTGGCCAGTTCCAGATTCCCACTGGATGTCCAAAACTGATGATAAGCAAGCTCAAATTAATTTGATTTATGTGATTCCCTGAGACCTAGGAATCAATTATGTTAAGAAAAAAATGAAGATTTTATAAATGTCTATTGTAAGGTGAAATTACAAATGAATTTTTTAAAAAGAGTACCAGAAGGATTCAGGTAACTGTTTAAAACATCCATATAGCCAGGTCCTTGAAGGAAGAGAGCATAGGAAGGCTCTGAGAATCGCAGTGGCTCCAAAACATACAAAACTCTACAATGTTCTAATGCCACTGAACAAACAAATACAGACACAGAGCAGATTAAAATGGGAAGAATGTTGGTATGAGGAATCAGAATGATGAATAAAACCTAAATACGGTTAACATAAAGGGAAAACTGGAAGCTGACTTCACAAAGGTCTTCAAGCACATATAGGGAAACATCCCATAAAAGGTCAGTAGACTGGATAAACGACCTGTGGTACATCCATACAATGGAATATTATTTAGCAGTGAAGAGATGAGCTTCCCAAGCTGCAGAAAGACCTGAATGAATCTTAAACGCACACTATATGACTCCAATTATATGACATTATGGAAAAGGCAAAACTACAGAGCTGATAAACACATCAGTGGATGCCAGAGGTTGAGGAGTGGAAGGAAGTATTGAATAGGAAAGTACAGGGGATTTTATTTTTAGTCTGCTTAAAGACTATTCTGCCTGATACTGTAATGGTAAATACAAGACATTAAGCATTTGCCAAAACACAGACCTTCATAGTACACAAAGAGTAAACCTTAATGTATGCAAATTTTAAAAAATCATTTAAGAGAGCTAGCTCAGTGATCACAGGCGGAATGAAACATGACAGAAGAACCTAAAGGATTACAAATGCACCAAACAACTTCAGTGTAGGAGGTGGGGGATAAGGTTCTAACCTAAGTAACTCTGGAAATAAGGTGAATCTGTAAGACTAATGTCAAAATAAACTGTACATAAGCACAAAATGATTGAAGCACAGTTGATGAAGTTGTTTCCTAGAGGGCATGAAGTAACAATTCGGACACTGCAATGTATATATATGTCATGGAATTGAACAACTAAGTAAATGAATGGAGGGTGGTGATAGCCAGGTTTCTCACTGTTGGAATGGGAGGTAAGAGATAAACTAGGGAAAGAAGCTAGAATCATCCATATGGGAAACAATTAGAGTTAAGAAACATCAGTATGAACTCATGCTTAGCTTAGGATAGATACAAATGGTTATATATTGAAACAGTTACAGATGTGTATGTGTGTGTGTGTCTATATATATATATATATATATATATACTGCATATGCAAGTATACCACATGCATGTATATATGTTAGTATACACACATATATTTCCTTGTTCTCATAGCTGAGAGGGTCAAAAAGAAATGACACCCCAGTAGGAACAAACACATCAACTGCCAAGATGTTGGTTTCTAATATAATTCTCCAATAAAAGGCATCAGGGCTTCTTGGAAAAATAGATAATTCAGGACTGGGGTAGGAAATAAATAAAATGATCCTTGAGCATTTTTTAGTGTCAGAAAGTAAGAAAATGCCTAAAGAAAAATACTATCAGGTTTAAAATGAATGATAAAACAAATTATATGAATATTCATATATTCTACTCTCTAAACGTTTTTCAAACATCTTTACATTTCCTGGCCACTTTAAATAACCCCTAGTCATAAACTGTATTTCATGAATTATTGTCTTTTATAGAAAAGGTGGATGATGCAAAATTTCTTTCAGACGAAACTGACTGTATAGTTAAATTTCAGCAAATGAATATATTCTGTTTCAAACCTGAAAGTCATATCCAATTTAATTAGTATTGTCTATTCATTTATCAAACATTTTATGTGTATGGCTATTTTCTCCTAATCTCTGTTTAAATTAATTTCCAGTATTATTTCTTCTTTTAGCAAAGTGATTAGTAGCAGTACCAAGGTTGTTATAATTTCAGGTTTTATCTTCTGTACATTTAAATATACTCATTGCTTTATTTTCATTTTGTTTTTAGAAATTATACATTTTTTTATTATTGCTTAAATGTAAATCTTCTGATAAAAATATAATTTGTATCCTCAATTTAAAGAAAAAAAAAAGGACAGGCACCATCACTTGTCACCACTAGTAAAATCAGAGAGAGGGAAATGCTCTCGCTTGAGAATGAGGGATTTAAGTTAGCTATAAAGAAATTCCCACACCTGAAAGCTATACACCACTAGGAAAAGTTACCTAAAAATTGTGGAATTTCCTTTTGTGATATATGAATCTAACAGGAATATAGCTGAAGATCCTCACTAGTAAAGTACACAGTAATATCAAAATAAAAGCTTTTCGTATAAGAGTAGTTTCAAGATATTGGTCTTTCCTCCTAAACATTTTGTACAAGGGATAAAAAGAAGAGCAAACATATTAAATACTTTTCCAACAGAATTTTCAAACAAAATTTCAGAAAAGAAGGATTAGTATTACACACAACCAGTTTTGCACAATAGCCTTCAAAAGAAAATTCAGTATCCAGTGAAAATTACCCAACGAGAAATCCAACACCACAACAAAAGCTGTGGTTCATGACACCAATACACACAAGGCCCAACACCACACACTGGCCAGTCCCAGACTTTTCCAGGGCCTCCCGGAGGTATGATCTACTCCTCAACCCCTCTCCTTAGTTGTCACCTGTTCCAGATCTTCACTTTCATGTCAGCTAATCTCTCTCATGCAGACACCCAATAACTTCAACTCTTACTTCCTTCCCCCTCATACCCTGCCCTGTTATATCAGAAAAATCTCACTTTACTTCATTTGGAAGTCACAAGATAACCTCATCATGACTGATAAACCACACGGAGGGCAAAATGATGTACTCACATCCAGGCCAAAGGACATGAGGAGTTTAAGGTAAAAGCGTGTGTACAAATCCATGTTGCAACCCCTGAAGTCCATCCATAAAAGGAGTCAGAAGTCTTTGTTATTTCTCCCAGCAGGTCTCATTTGTTCCTGGGGAAGCTGATCCTATATTGTCTTCACTCTCAACCAATCCTTAAGAAAGGAAGCTCTAAGAGGACCTGACTTTTTGTCTGTTTTCTTTACAGTTATAACTCAAGAATTTAGGAATATACCTGGTATTCAGTGGAAACTCACTAACTCCTTGTTGCATTGATTGACCAGAATATTCTCTCCTATCAGTTCTATAACCATTTGAGTCTTCAGCAATTCCCCACTAAAAATATCTTCATGACCAGGTATGATTTCTTCAAGTTGCCATGTTTGGTAATTACATAAGTTAATTAGGGAATGAATGGAAAAATGTAAGACAAAAAATAGCCACCAAGCATCAGGCAGTGGTAATGTAGTTAAGAAAAACTGTCTTCCTGAAAAGAATTACGGTTTACAGATAAATGAGGTGGTGGCATAATTCCCATACTGTGGTTTAAAAACATATGGTCCCACATTCATTCATTCTGTATCTACAACAAACAGTAACTACCAAATAAATGTCAAGCTCACTGCACTAAGCATTCAGACCTAGTCAACCACACTGGCAGAGAAAGAAATACCATATACACACCTGTTGGAAAACACTTTATGTTTTAGGAAGGAGTATGAATGCCAAATGCCTGTCAAGGACCAAGAAAACTGAAGTCCTACCTAACATAAAATGGAACACTTAATTAAAATAAAATAACTAAAATTTTTATTATATATCTTGAGTTGTGTGGTTTTATATTAAAGGATGACAAACGTTTTTCTACCCATAAAATTACTTGGAGCCTAAGTTGTAGCTGAACACTTGAAATCCCAAGCAATGTTTAAAAAGAATTGCTGTTACAGCTGATAAACTAGGTGAAGAATACACATTCTGTTACTTTGGTCATCAAACTAGCCCAGCCTCAATCAAGTATGGAAATGAATGCAGGGAAAAGTCTCCTATCTTGGAATCAGGTTCAACTTCCCAGATCAAGATAGCATTTTAGCAGAGTAGCTAACAAGTGCCACACTGGTAAGAAGGATTTATTTAAATTTAATTCCTTATCCCACACTTGACTTGTATTTTAATAGAGGGGCTAACTACTAACAATATACCCAAGAGGAAGAAAAGGAATGAGCATAGGGACAAATTAGAAAGGGACTCTGAATCACATGCCTAATAACTGGCCTCTTCTTTAAAAGAGGTAATGATGATATAATAATTTTCAAATAATTTTCTCATTGCTTTTGCTATCTTTAAACCTCAGTGAAAATGCTGTGCTATGA